>NW_007081372.1:208165-243376 GCF_000164805.1 Carlito syrichta
AACAAGTCCCCTACATATCACCATACACAAAAATCAACTATAAGCGGATCAAAGACCTAAACATAAAACCTCAAACTATTAGAACCTTAGAAAATGCAGGAGACACCCTTATGGAAATTGGAACTGACAACCAGTTCCTGATAAAACCCTAAGTACCCATGCCATAAGAGATAAAATAGACAAGTGGGACCTCATCAAACTGCCAAGCTTCTGCAAAGCCAAAGAAACCATTGAGAGAGTGGGGAGACAGCCCACAAATTGGGAAAAAATATTTGCCAACTGTATATCTGACAAAGATCTAAGATCTAGGATCTGCAAGGAACTTAAATGTACCGAAAAGTAAAAAAACAAACAGCCCCATTACAAAGTGGGCAAAAGATATGAATAAACACTTCTCAAAAGAAGACACACAGATACATGAAAAAATGCTCAGCCTCATTAGTCATCAAAGAAATGCAAATTAAAACCACACTGAGATACCACCTAACTCCAGTCAGGATGGCTCTCACCTATAACAAAAAACAACAGATGCTGGAGAGGATGCGGCGAACAGGGAACACTTCTACACTGTTGGTGGGAGTGTAAACTAGTCTAGCCTCTGTGGAAAACAGTGTGGCTATTTCTAAAAGATCTAAAAATCGTCCTCCTGTATGATGCTGCAATCACCCTATTGGGATATATCCAGTAGGAACTCAAATCACTCTATGAACAAGATACCTGCACACGCCTGTTTATCGCAGCGTTATTTACAATAGCAAAACCATGGAACCAACCATGCTGCCCATTGAAAGAGGACTGGATTAAAGAAATGTGGTACATACAATGGAATATTATGCAGTCATAAAGAAGGACAAAATTATGAACTTCACAGCAAATGGGATGGACTTAGAACCTATAATACTGAGTGGTCTATCACAGAAACAAAGAACTGAGAATCACATGTTTTCACTCATAAGTGGACCTTGAACTATTGTAATGTAGTGGCCGAAAGTTCAATCCGAGAGACCACCAAGAGCCAATTCCAATGAAAGTTCAAGAGGGTCTTTATTTACAAGCTCGAGCCTGGGCCTCTGTTGACAACTGACACAGCGGAGTACATTCAGAGGCTCTGATTTCCTTAAGCAGATGCCTTTTATGCTTTTACACAAAGGGAGGAGGAGTTTGGGGGGGCTTTCCAGTTGTGTTACCATTTAATTGGGTAGTAACCTCTGGTGGTCAGCGTAGTCGTGGAGGATTGGCTAGCCTGACTCGGGCTGACCTTGGCCCACTAGTTAGGGAAGTTGCAGAGACATCTGGAAACTTAGGTGATTACCCCCTGGCACTTGATTGGTTGTTGCTAAGGGGAAAGTGAGATAAGGGAAGGGGTTGAAGCTTGTAACCGGAGCTTTGCAGTTTTTTCCATAACTGAAACTTTAAACAGTTACAGGTTATGTTTTAAGACAGAAAACTAAAAATGGCTGTGCTGTTGTCCACAAGCTGATTACATATTTATTGGGTTATAGCATGCTCTTAACCTAAGTCTATGGTATACTTTATTACGGTCCTCTCAGTAATACTGTAAGAAAGGGATTGGCAGTAGTGGGAAAGTACCAGGGGATGGGAGGGTAGGGGGGAATGGCAGTAGAGGAAACTGCCAGGGGAGGTGGAGCATACCTCATCTACAAGTGTACCTGCATAATGAACATTTGTATACCTAACCCTGAATTGTACCTCACGTATTTAAAATAAAATTTTTTTAAAAAGTAGAAGTAAACAGGGTTCAAAGAAGCACATGAAGGGGCAGGAATCTTTTTTTCTTGATTATTCAACACCAACCATGATCACTCATGTTCTTTGGAAGCAACTCTTTGAATTCTCTCTCTGGAGTCCAAAATGATGATTTTGCATTTCCAAATCATCTTTTTTCTTACTGGTTCCCAAAACAATGCTGTTTGGTCTGCACATAGCCATTTAAGACAGTCATGGAACTGGGAGAGTCAGGATGGCTGCCTTTGCTTTCCCTCAGGTAATTCTATGGAGCTACATAATGAAGCCCCATTGCTTCAGCTTTGTAAAAATACATGAGTTTAAACAACGCAAATCACTGACTATTCTCATTCAAATACTTTGAGTTTGTTTTTTTTTTCTGGTAATAAACTAACGTACTATTTTCAAATTAGAGTATAATTGCAAGGTCACACAATGTAAATAATCAAGAATGCAATCTATCTGGAGCAAATTTTGATTTCTGTACACTTTTTGTTTTTAATGTAGTAGCAGTTGACTGCTGGTACTGATACTTAGAGGACAATGTCCAACTGAACTTGGCCAATGCTTCCAGATATTGTTCCTCTTTTAGGAGAGAGTGTAACATAGTGTTTGAGAGTCCAGACTTGAGTCAAACAAACTACTTTGAATTAGGCTCTATATTAGTTCCAGGCCTTGAGCAAGTCTCTTCACCTTCCTGGGTTTCTTCATCTGTAAAATGAGGACAATAGTAGTACTTACATTTTAGGAGTAATTTAACAATTACAATGTGTGCTCCATATAAATTATTTTGAACAGAACCCTACTCACACTAAGTGCTCAATAAATCTTAGCTGTGATATTTATTTTCTTTATCCTTATTCTTTACAGGAAAGCATTCCATTATTGAATTGGAAGCAACATGAAGATCAAAATAAAAGACATGACTTCTCCCAGCTTGCAAAATTCAATTTTCTCCATAAAGATCCTGTGAAGACTCTGCTACTTGTTGAAAACATAGATTTTTCTGAATATTACATTTAAAGTTGCACACACATAAACACTTTGGCCTCTTTCCTAGAAAAATTGGGCACTCTCCTGGGGTGAGCTTGTGATTTCCAGATGCATTCAGAAAACTTAATGCAGCTGTTATCTTCCATTGAGCAGCCAGAATGGGCTCTACCGTGCCAGACAGGAAGGAGCCCTGGGAGGGAAGTGGAGAGTTGACTGTCACATGAGTTAGCAAAGGCTTTCTTGAACTTACATCATGCTTAATTGTGTCAAACGTTGTTCATTATGCGGTTAGGCTTGTGGTGTTTCTTGGAGGAAGAAACAGGGAGAAAAATTACTGGCATCTGAGACAAAACCAGAAATCTCTGTTCATTGGAGACCTCAAATTAGACTTGAGTCATGGGATTGTCAAGTTGCTCATTCTGGAGTCAGCTGGGCTGGCTGGTTTCTTATAGCACAATACACACATTTTTATTTTATCTTATTGTCTCATAAAAATAATTGGGAAAAGACATGCTCAGAGAGCAAGATTTGATCAGAGTTAAAACCTCATTTTAGTTTCAGATCTTAAAGTTATACTAGGAGTTTTTCTGCATATTTGAAGGCTGTCCATTGAACTTAGAGAAAGTTCTACAGTAATTCTTATATAAAAGCTCTGCTATATTCATGTAAGACACACTCCTTAGTGCCAGGGCCATTCTTTAGACAAGATGTGCTCTAAACATCCTTTCTATAATATTTATCACTTTATCTTTAAGAAATCATCAGGGAAATGTAAAAAAGAAAGGCTTGTCACTGAGATTCTCATTCTTGTTAGAAGGGACTGCTAAGTGCCAGCAAGTCTTTGATATTCAACTTGTGGGTCTTAATTCATGTACTCATAGGTAGTGGTATATCCAGTAATGGAAAGACATCCATACATGTGGACTTGGTTTCAGATTCTTCCAGGTTTTTTATTTCACCACTACCATTTGCTACCCGTGAAACCTTGGATTAGTCACTTAACCCCTCTAAATATCAACTTCACTCAGAGACATATAAATACAACATTTACCACACAAACTTCATATGCAATGTGAGTATATAATAGGAGTAGAATACGATACATTGAGTGAAAAGTCTACAACTCCTGGGACTATTAGCTTACAGTTTAGTACTATCAACATTTAAATGAGAGAAGATATGGGGGGGCAAAAACTTGGACTTTATTTATTAAAAAATGGTGTATTAATTCTCTTTTTTGAGGGTTGGAGTCTCACTCTGTCGCCCAGCCTCGACCTGCTGGGCTCTGGCGATCCTTCCACCTCAGCCGTCCAAGTAGCCAGAATTACAGGAATGCACTACCATGCCCAGCTGATTTTTTGATTTATTGTAGAGATGAGGTCTTGCCAAGTTGCCCAGGCAAGTCTCGAACTCGCGGGCTAAGGCAATCCACTCACCTCAGCCTCCCAAGGCACGGGATTACAGACTGAGCCACCAAGCCTGGTTTATTTATTTTCACATGTCTAACCTTCAGTCACCTTCAAAGTATTCTCTGTTTGATGCAATTCACTTATTGAGATGCTTTTTCTTTCCACTGCTCAAAACAGTTTTTAACTTGTCAATTTTGATGCCTCTTAGCGCTTCTGCCGTTTTTGGTTTCACCTCTTCTACATCAACAAAACGTATCCCTTTGAGGATTTTTTCATCCGGGAAAGCAAACAAATAAAATCTCTCCGGGTGAGATTGGGTTAATAGGGAGGGTGGGTCACTGGGGTCATGCCAATTTTGGTCAAAAACTGCTGAAAATTCGGTGGTGGTGTGGGCAGGTGTGCTCCTAAATCACTCGTCATGAAATGCCCAAACATCTTGAAAAAAATCTCCAAAAAATATTCACTGAAGCTGAATTCAATCTCTCATAACAACACTAGCTGGTACACTGATGGTGATGGGATCCTAGAACAGTTATCTAGTAGAGGAAGCCTTTACTATAAAGAGCCTACCCGCCAAAAAAACTAATTCCATTTTTTGGGGGTCCCCTCAACTTCTTTGGTACCCTTTTAGCTCTCAGTATTATTTAGTTTCAGTACAGGAATGCACTTCCAGATCTGTAGTTTACTTTGGCAGAATAGCCTTCATTGAAAGGCTGATTATGTGTTGGGTGGTAGGCAGGGCTTTTCAAAAACTTTTCCTACAGCCTTTTAGTTTCAGCTAAATTAGATGATTTTTTTTGTGTGTGTTTAAAATGAGAGTTGTTCAGGGACAGAAAGGAAAACTTTTGAATTCTGGTAGTTTCTTGCCAATGACATCTTTTAAACAGAACCCCAAAAGTCACTGATATTGATCATGCCCATCAGATTCATAGAACTAGGGATAACTGTGGTTGGATGAAATAGATGTTAATGCAGCACTTCTCCTGAGCTTTCTATTGTCTCATGACCATGCCACATTTTGGCCACAGAAGGACCCTTTAATCTCCTCAATGTGGAGTAGTACCAGACAGGAAATCTTCAAGTTAATAGCAAAGTTTGAAAGCTCCAGACCAAGAATATGATAGAAAGTCCAGTTGGGCAGGACCAATATATTTCTTCTTATCTACCCCTTATTTTCACTTTTGACTCATGACCATGCCACATTTTGGCCACAGAAGGACCCTTTAATCTCCTCAATGTGGAGTAGTACCAGACAGGAAATCTTCAAGTTAATAGCAAAGTTTGAAAGCTCCAGACCAAGAATATGATAGAAAGTCCAATTGGGCAGGACCAATATATTTCTTCTTATCTACCCCTTATTTTCACTTTTGACTAGATTAAAAAAGAATATAACTTTTAACAGTAATGAGGGAGGAGAATTGAAGGAGAGAAGCAATAGAGACACTGTTGGGACTCTTAGAGGAAGACCCTTGAGTCCAGCAACTCCTGAGCTAAGTCCCCTATGGTAATTTTGTTAGGGAAACAAGGGGTATCATTTCCCAATATCCCAACATGGTGTTGTACCTGCAGAGTATGGGATTCCAGGGAATGTGGAGGAGCTGTCAGATCTACATGTGCCCCAATTGAGGGCACTGGGATTTGCTGAGAGTAAGGAGAGGGTGTGATATGTGGGTGTGTAAGAGAGAAACGTAATGGAGTGAGGGGTAGAGATCAGTAAGATCAGGAACATCATCTTAACAGATACAAGTATGCAGAGATTTCTCTAAAGAAATGACTTTCATCATGGTGGATGCTGAAGTAAACCAAATTATTTTACCCCCAAATATACTTTGATACATTTTGAGATGGCCTGTTCAGAGAACCCATAAACAGAAGTAGTTCCACAAAACTGTCTTTAAGGAGGGAGAGATGCATCAGCAGAGGAAACAATGTGAAGTAAACAGGCTTTCTTTGAGGCTGTCCCTTGTCGAAATCTAGCAAAGATTAACTGACATTCTGAAACTTCAAATTTTTGAGAAAAAGACAGAAACAGTCACCATCTATTCTCTCTAAGGGCTGTTACCAGAGAGGTTTCATCAGTATAACAAGACTTGCTAGGTTTTTTCTCCTCCCCCCTCATAACTTGTGTAAACCATCTTGCCTTTGAGTTTTTTTTATGGTAGTTTATGTTTTTATTTTAATTTAATTTTTTATTTTAAAATTATGGGGTACAGTTAAGGGTTAGGTATACAAATATGCATTGTGCAGGTACCCTTGTTGATGAGGTGTGCCCCCCCGTCCCCAGACAGATATTGACTACCATTAATCCCACCTCCCTTTCCCTCCCTACCCCCCCCATAGTTTCCCACCACTGTCAATCCTTTTCTTACAGTATTGCAATTGTTGTTCAAGGTCCACTTATGAGTGAGAACATGTGATACTCAGATCTTTGTTTCTGTGAGAGATCACTCGGTATTATAAACTCTAATTCCATCCAGGTTGCTGCGAAATTCATGATTTTGCTCTTTTTTATGGCTGCATAATATTCTATCATGTATATATACCACATTTTAAAAATCCAGTCCTCTTTTGATGAATAGCATGGTTGGTTCCATGATCTTGCTATTGTGAACAATGATGCGGTAAACATACATGTGCAGGTATCTTGAGTTCTTATACAGAGGGTGCCAAAAAATATATATTCACATTTTAAGAAAGAAAAAAAAGTACTAAAATTGTCATAATATATACCAATAACAAAAGATGAGTACAAGTCACGTTTGACTTCTGCAGTGACAAGAGGTGCTCAAAGTAGTTTCCATCAGTGTCCAGACACTTCTGATTACAGCAAACTAAAAATAATACATAGATAACATCTCTTAAAATGTGTATACATTTTCTTGGCACCCTGGTATTTTGTATGACTTCCATGCACGCTAATAAATTTGTATGCCTTTCATCCTATTCATCTGCCTTCTGTTAGTTGATTTTTTTTTTTTCAGTGAACGTACAGAGGGCAAAGGGAAGTTTTCCTTTGGCCTCTACAATGCCAATATGGACTGCACACCTTTCCAGATGCTGGAGTGACTTGTTCTCCCTAGAGTGAAATGCCCAAAAAGGGAAGATCCTTCCTCAACTGATTGTAAATCTGAAAATGTCTAAAACTTATTTGAATAATGTATTTATTATCAGACAGAATAGGAATTTGAAATTTGGATGAACATGAATTATGTAAAAACGTAGTTATACTTTATTTTTTACTGATTTTGGAGCCTGATAAATTGATAGTGACTGACTTACAGTTCATTTCAACCCTGACTGTCTAGACTTACAGTCTGAACAAGTGTAAGCTTCCTAGTATTCACTGCACTTCTTCAAATGCCCTTATTATTTGGCTCTTGTTTTAATGTTTTGTTTATTTGAACTTTCATTATGCACCTCTTTTAAATTCTTTTTGAAAGTGCTATAAATGAAAATAAATTTGGGCATCATGTTACTTACTTATGTAGTAAACCTTCACCTGTTCCCCACAACTCTAAAATAAAATAAAAGGAAAAAAAATTGACAACTGAACCTAGAAGGCTTGTTGATTATGTTGAATTTTGGTAATTGCTTTTCACGTGGAAATAGGCTTTTTAAAATAAAAAAGTGGTAAACTAGCAAATTAATTAGATTAAAATGAGTAAGCCTACAAAATTGAAAATTTATACATGCTACCAACACACAGTTGACTTACGTTAATTTTTCTGACATTTGATGTTAAATGTATCCCTGACCTAAACAGATTGTATGGACCCATGGCATCACTTGTTGATCAGCAAACATGAACTTTATTCCTTTTACAGGGTCACTATTAAAATAAATGAAAAGATCAAAGGGATTTTACCACTGAAATGTTATCAGAGGACTCATAACAGTACATGACTAAAAACTCACTTTGCCATTAACAGTAGTAGCAGCAGCAGCAGGAAAACGTACATCCTCAGTGGCCTGTCAGGTCCAAAGGCTATCTGGAAAATATATGCTGAATGTGAAATAGGCTAATTAAGTCCATTGTTTCCTGGCTGTCACTCTAAGGGACAGCAGGGAGGTACAGGCTGTGTGCCTAACTAGGTTGGGTGGCAAACTTGAATCCCTCTCACCCCTGAATGTGGATTGTCTGCCAAGGTCAAAACGACAAGATAGATCTCTGTATATAAATAAGCCAACACATAAATGGAGGATTCAAAGCTCATTAATATGGTGTGAGGAGGATAAAGATAGAGCCTGGAGCAGAAGGAAAAACAATGGCTTGCACGTGTGCCTGTTGTGAATAACTTTTATTTAATCAGAGCTCCTTGATTCAGAGGAGATCCACACTGCTTGGGAGCAACACTTCTTGGCAAAAAAGCTTGTACGAGATCATCATGTCCCCCCAGGTGATGTGTGCTCTGCTATGCCCCAGTAGTGTTCTTCCACCCTGAGTGGATGGAGCCTCCCGTCTGCTAGCCTTGGGGTGGCAATGGTCTGTTTGCTTCTCCCATGTGCTGCCATTTTCAAGTCCTGCTGGCACCTGGGTCTTTCAATGACACGAGAATAGGGTATGTGGGAATCCTCTCCTTAACATGCTGCTGTACTTGAAAACAACAGCTTCCTTTGACAGATGAAAGGGTAGTATGTTTAGGGAATGAGATGGCATTGTACTCTTTGTCTCTGCAAGACTCTCAGGAGATGAATGGGCACTGCTTGGCTCTCTCCGGCAGCACACCCATCATTTCATAACCCTTTCCTTGCTGCCCCGAATGACAGACCTAAGATGTGCATTGTGCATTTCAACAATGGGTTCTCAGGAACCAGAAAAACAGTGGAAGAACCAAGACAATGTTTAGGTTTCTTAACTCCTTGTCCAGTGTTCTTTTTCCACTTTATGGGAGTTCTGACTCTTCACTTACCCAGCACTCCTGACTCCTTCCCCAGAACCCCAAACCCCAAGCCCCAACTGAGCTGAGGATATAAATATGATGTCCAGGGGAGATGGCTTAACAGTTGTTGCTGAATTCTAATGAAAAGATCAGAGTTGCCCCATTTAGAGAATTTTGTAAAAATGATTTCTCTGAGTCCCTGGAATATGCACAGCAGCAGCAAAACAAAATGTCAGCATTAATTTGATATGGCTTTCTGCTGAAAGCAGAACTGTTCATTAAAACCTTAAACAGGTGGCAGGTCTGGCAGCCCACTGTGTGTATGCTATGGACAGATTTATTACGCCTTTCATTTTAAAATATTTATGCAGAAACAGACTCAGTGAGATAAATTATCTTGTTCACAAGAGCATTCTGTTCAAGGCTGCTGTGATAACTGCCATATCAATCAAATTATGCAATGAAAACTTACCATCAATTTTATCATCATCATCAATTATTTATAACTTAGGAAACTCTTTTCATTACTTACCCATTTTAATTTTGGTGTCTTCCTGGCAGCTTTTTCCTAACAGTGGGAGACAGTGTCACAAAATGGGGATTGTATGCAGCATGTCACTCCAGTCTGAGGTTCAAGGCAGAAGGCAAATATGCATTTCAAGATAAACATAATTACCTATGAATGGCGTTGGTTCTAACTAACATGTGTGATGACTTTGGGTAGATGGGAGCACGTAAACATTAGAGGAGTGTACAAACATGGAGACCGCGTTGGTTGTCAAGTGAGGTGAGTCACAAGCCAACTGAAGCTCAACACAATGTCAAGTGAAGCCAAGTACACACTCCTGTCACTGCTGATCCCTACATACTTGTAGTGACTCCATAGGCTTGATGTAATCACCTTCCCAGGAGCTGGAACTTTCTACCAGTGGTGCCCACCATAGGAATTTCTGGTCTCATCAACTTTAAATATTACTGTAAGTCTTTTGTTAGAAGTATATCCAGAAATGGTTACCCACAGTCCAGCCTTTCATAGAATTTTCCAGGTTCTTTTGGTCCATGCAGTATATAGAGTTTTTACACATGTTAACCATTCTGGTCTTCTGCCAGCTGCTTTCTAGTTATTCTGATCTGCTAGTGTCACTTCCCACAACTGCAGGATATGTGCTAGATCTCCTTATAAGTGCGCTTTCCTATAGAAAACATTCAGAGTCCTAGAAAGGGTAGATGATACATCTTGCATTTCTTATTTGGACCCTCGCCTGACTCACATGAAGAAAAACTTGATTATATTCATTATTATCTTAGCTAAGCTTTATCTTAGCTAAGTATCTTATATTTTAGCTAAGTATCTCAGGGACAAATAGTGCTTGGTTTTCCACTTGGCTTCTCACTTAGGAAATTGAACTCACCTTTCTGCTACATGCAGTCTTCAGGATTTCACTCCTGCCTGGGGAGAAGGCTTACTAACCTTTACTTATTTTTTTTCCTCACCAGAGGTACGTTTTCCTCCTTTACTATAAATAACATCACTTATTTTTCTTCAAAATGCTGCTCACAAATGAGCTCCATGAAGTTTTTTCAGTTTAATGCTAATGACAAATTGTTACTGCTGTCTACTTAGCACCTGTGAATAGATCTGTACAACTTAATTGGCTAGTTATACATTTATTTGCATCTATTCTTGGCTTTGCTTTTGTCCCTATCATCCATAAGGAATTCTCAAGCAGTAACAAAAAAACTACTGCAGCAGATCCTTTAAGCCAATTCAAGGTGGTTAAGAATCATGGATTGTGAGTAATTAGTCAAGGTTTATGGAGGTTAATCCTGGTATATCCTGCATGACATTATGTAGACTGGCACATCCTTATATGACAATGAAAGGTACCATTAATTCATTTATTTTCACTATTAGTCCTATGTCAGAAGAACACGGGACTTGGGGTTCAGAAAGACTGAGTTCTGACTGAGTGTGGTGGCTCACACCTGTAATCCCAGCACTTTGGGAAGCAGAGGCAAGAGGATTGCCTGAGTCCAGGGATTTGAGATCAGTCTGGGCAACATGGCAAGACTTCATCTCTGTGATAAATAAAAAAAACTAGCCTGACATGGTGTCACTCGCCTTTAGTTCCAGCTACTTGGAAGGCCAAGGTGGAAGGATCGCCTGAGCCCAGCAGGTCGAGGCTGCAAGGCTGCAGTGACCATGATTGTGCCACTGCACTCTAGCCTGGGTGACGACAGTAAGACTCCAACTCAAATAATAATAATAATAATAATAATAATAATAAATAAAAATAAAAAATACTGAGTTCTAATCCTTGCTGTCTCTTTGCTTACTAGTTGAATGATTGTAAGTCATTTATGGTCTTGCAGGAGGTTCGGCTTCTTTATCTATAAAATGTACAAAATAACACTTGCTGAGGCAACTGCAAAGGGAGATCAACTTAGATAAGATGTATGTGCATTTATTAAAGTGTAAAATATAAAGGATGATCTAACATTACCATTGCCACCATATGTCAAAAAGATTTTGTATTATTCTGGGTACATGATAAAATGACACAATTCTTACAATCTCCTTAAAAGGATGAGTACACCTTTGGCAGTGTAAGATGAATAGCCTGAGTGTAATCGTAAGAGGAACTGTTCAGCAAGATTGGTTGAATTTGCCTGTTTTAGTCCCTTTTAATTAGGCTGGCAGTAGAGAAATAAACACCATTATTTCTGCCATGGCAGCGGTTCTTAAAGTGTGATCACAGGTTCTGCAGTATCAACAGCAACCAGAAAAGCTGTTAGAAATGAAATGTATTGAGTTCCACCCCAGATCTACTGAATTAGCCCTCCAAGTGGTCCTGACAAGTGATAAAGATTATAAACTACTACATTGACCAGTAGACTGGGGGTTAGCCTGAGCTGCTACTGATGTGTTAAGTAAGCCTAGAGCCCAGGCTAGGATAAGACATCGTGAGACTTTGTGCATTATTAACAACACATTATCCCAGATTTTCCACCAGTGCAGATTTTTTATGATGTTATTATTTTCATTAAATATGAGCTATGCAACCAAATGTGGTTTTGTAAACCTTTTTAGGTCTATTTCATATAAGTAATTTCAAAAGTTTCAGAAAAAGTGTTTTGCCAGACTGGGGAAGCAGATTCAAGAGTTCTAAAAACATGACCCTGAAAGGGAAAAGACTCTGACTTTAAGTGATTAAATACATCAACAGAATTTAGCCATCAACTCTCAGAATGACTCAAGAAAAGTCATCCTCTCAGTGCTCAGATGTTCCCACTGGTTAAGTGAAATAGTTTTACTAGAATATTCTCTAGGCTCTTTTTCAGTTCTCCATGTCTAAATTAGAGACTTCTTTCTTTTTACTTTCTCTTTGACTCACATCTTGAAAATCACATGTATTGAATAGAACAGAAGGTATCAAGTACAGGCCAGAGAGAGAGACATTGACTGAGAGGCGCAGGAGAAAGTACACCTCTCGGTGTTTTTTGTTCTCCAAACCATGAAGTGGTTGAAAAAATAACATATAAAGTACCTAAAATTCAACTGTAAAGTGAATAAGTGTATCAAAACTTAAGAATTATATGATAAACTGTGTTCACTTTTAAAAAGGAACCCATATACAGGTGTGTAGGGATACCTGGAGGTCATTCTCTACCGTTGTGGAGATGAAGAACAGTCTCAAATAAGAAGAGCTCAAGTGCAGAGCTGATGTAAAAAGTCTTTGAATCCAGGCCACTAAAGGAAGGCGCATTTAACAAAAAGAAGAGTCAGAGGGTAGCAGAGTTGCTATAGACTAAACATTTTCTTTGTATAAGCTTATTCGTATCTTGTTAAGAAAAAACCTTTTTTCCAGTTGGATCTAGCAAGACTGTGCAGCAACCACTGGCTAGCTAGCCTTGTAGAGGTCAAACTTATACTTCTCTAAGATCAGAGAGGAGAACTGAGTTGAATATCTACCAAAAAATCCAGCACTTTCAGATGAAGGATGACATACAAGGGAGAAGCTAGAAAAAAACCCTGTAATTATCTTTTGTTGGGTCGGCCCCTTGTAGTATCGCTAGGTAAGTGTTCTAGGAACCCATCGGCATCAGTGTATCAGTTAGTGATGTTGTGAGAGGCTGCATTTGGTTTCAGTGAATTATTTTTTTGGAGATTCTTTCAATGTATTTGTCCATTTCATAATGGGTGATTTACAAGCACACCTGCCCACACTGAGTGCTGAGTGTTCAGCAGTTTTTCACCAAAAACAGCATGACCCCCATGTCCCACCCTCCCTATTCACCCAATCTCACTTCGAATAACGTTTTTTTATTTGTTTGTTTCCCTGGATGAACAAAGTCCTCAAAGTGAAATGTTTTGCCAGTGTGGAAGAGTGAAACAGAAAATGGCAGCAGCACTAAAAGGCATCAAAACTGACAAGTTCAAAAACCGTTTTGAGCAGTGGAAAAAATGCCTCAATAGATGTATTGCATCAAATGAAGAGTACTTTGAAGGTGACTATGTTTAAGCATTTAAGAATCAATACACAATTTTTTATAAGTAATATTCCATGTTTTTGGAATTATTAAAGACAGTATGCTATCACAAAATTATGGTTGCAGAACATCAAATTAACAGACATGAAGAAAATAAGTGCTCAACAGAGGAGATATTGAGTCACATAAGGAAGGGCAGCCAGTTTTTGAGAATGTGAGAATTTAGTATTTTCCATTTCTCCTTTTCAAGTGTTTTCGAATAGTTTCCCCCAGTTCTCATCCTGATTGACATTCGGCATCCAATGGTTCCTTGCCATAGAGCAATCCACACAGTCACCTTCTTCCTGTCCCATCAGAGCCCAACTGGAACCAGAAATATGCCTTTCTTTTTTGTTTGGCATCAAAGCTCACTGCTACAGCAGATGAGTAGCCAAGCTTTGCCTGCTGATACAGAAAAATAAGCAAGCTGGCAACAGGAAAGGTTCTGCTTTAACTCAACTGCCAAGTTCATCCTGTGCAACGCCAAACAAAAGTGAGATGGGTGGGAGGAGAGTATTCAAATATAGTCATTCTTACTAGTGTCCTCATTGTGACTTCCATAAATATCCTCTGCCTTGACTGGAACACAGTTAGGATGTCCCAAAGAGCTGAAGAAATCATTTACACACACTACCTAAGGAAGTCTGGACTAAAAGGTAGCAGGTTAAAAAGAAATTCATTAACAAAAATGGTTTGCAGCCAAAAATGGAAAGGTCCCTGGCCACAACATGGCTTAATTAAACATTTCTTTTCATTCTAATTCCACTCAGATGGTCTCCCAGTGTTATTTCTTTTTGTGTATGAGGCTAAGTATTTTTAAGAAAAATTTAATACACATATGGTTTCTGATTCACTTATACTCATAAAACACAACAGAATGACTCCTAGTGTGCAAAAAGTTCTCTGAGCCTGTTTGCTCCATAGGGACAGAAAATCATGCAGTGTTCATATTAAACTCATTTATCTCTTCATGGGTTAACATTATACTCAAAACCTTGGAGCCCAAAGGGATGGAATATATTGAAGGTTGGTTAACTCAGCTCCTCACATGGGGAAAAAGCACCTACTTACTTCAGACCTTGGGTCTTTAAGGTTTCCTAGTGCCCATTTGTAGGAAGTTTTTTTTTTTTTTTGCATTTGTGCAGTGGTATATTTGCAGAACATTCTTCCTTTTAGTGGAGACATTATTAAAAGGTATCCATTTTTACATGAAATCCTAGTCTTCAAATATAATTTCCTACACTTAAAAGTCATTGTAAGAAAAATTCTACAGAAAGTTCTGCTCTTAATCATGTAAGTATACTGGACACATAAAATGTGTTTTTGGAGACTTCAGAAGAAAAAGAAGTGTATTCTTAACAGAAGTGGAAGCCCTGTACTCACTGCTCCAACACAAAAGGCTGCAGCAAAAGCCTCTCTTTATATATACCTCCTCATCTACATGTTCTGTTGAATCATTTCTATTCATTCATACGTCTGTTATTCATATTTTCATTTGACAAACATTTATTTCATTGTCTGCCTTGGGCCAAGTTACTAGGATATGAAAATACAAATGTTAGTTTTGATTTATTAACATGAAAGATGCCAACAAATATAATGTGATAATTTCTATGATGAACATACGGACAAATATAGAGGAAATACAGACAAAAAAAGACCTCAATTCTTTTTTTCATCAAATATCTGTTTATTCATTTCCTACCCATTCATAAATTCATCTTAATTTTTTGTACATTTCACAATAAGTTGTGGACATCAGTATATTTCTCTCCAAATATTTCAGTATGCTTATTATTGACTAGATTTCAGTATTTGTTTATAGTTCTTTTGAGGTAAGATTTACAAACCATTAAAATGCAGAAATCTTAGGTATACCATTCACTGAGTTTTTTCAAATGTATACACTGTGTTACTCATACCCCTATCAAGACATATCACATTACCATCTCTGCAACAAAGTATTCTTCTACCCTTTTACAGTTAACCGTACCCCTCTCCAACAGAAACAGCTAGTTTTTTCACCATAGGATAATTTTGCCTGTTTTACATCCCAAAAATGTAATTATCCATTATGTGTCCTTTTATGGAAAGCTACTTCCACTCAGCATATTTTGAGATTCATCCATATTGTTGCATGCATTATAATTTATTCTTTCATATTGCTGATAAATATTACATTTTAAGAATATGCTGCATTTTTCTTTTGTATGATTGTGCTGCAGTTTGCTATTGATAGACACCTGCACTTTTTCATGCTTTGGCTTTTATGAATTAAGCTGCTATGAACATTCTCATAAAAGTATTTATGTGGACGTATGTGTTTGTTTATCTTCAGTAAATACTAATTGAAAGATTGCTGGGCCATAGAGTGTATTTGTATTTAGTTCCTTTATGAGGAAATGCCAGATCTTTATCCAAAGTGGTTGAACTCTTTTATACTCCCACCTCATATGCATGAGAATTTCAGTTGCTCCACATCTTCTCCAAGATTTAGTGTTATCAGTATTAATACTTTTAGCCATCTTATGGATGTGTAGTGGTTTCTTGTAATGTCAATTTGCATTTTCCTGATGACAAATGATGGTGAATATTTTTTCTGAGATTCTTGACCATATGTATATCTTCTTTTTAAAGGCCTGTTCAAGTTGTCTCCATTTTTAAAATTGAGTTCTTTGTCTTTTTTCATCAAGTTAAAGGAATTTTTTATATATCTTGTCAATCTATTATCAGATGTGTTTGGTGAATATTTTCTCCCATGTTGTGGTTTACCTATTCATTTTCATCATGATATCTTTTAACTAGTACACTTTTAAAATTTTGATGAAGTCTATCATTAGTTTTCTGAATGGTTTTGATGTTCTGCATCCTGTCTATGAAACCTATGCTTAGCTTCAAGTCACAAAGATATTCTCTTATATCTTCTTCCACAAGTTATGGTTTTAGCTTTCACAGTTAAGTCACTCAGCCTCAACTTCTTGTGTATGTTGTAAGATAAGGGTCAAGTTGTTTTGTTTTTGTTTTCCCCTATAGATATTCAATTGTTTCAGAACCATTTCTTGAAGAGAGTTTACATTCCTCATTGGATTGTTTTAAAGATTAATAGATCAATTTCTGTTCTGTTAAACTGCTCTGTTTGTCACTCCTTATGCCAGTATTGCACTGTCTTCATTTATTGTATTTTGTAGTTAGTCTTTTTTTTAATACATATTTTATATTTTAAAATTGTGGGGTACAGTTAAGGGTTAGGTACACAAATATGCATTGTATAGGTACCCTTGTTGATGAAGTGTGCCCCCCCATCCCCAGACGGATATTGACTACCGTTAATCTCACTTCCCTTCCCCTCCCTGCCACCCCCCCCATAGTTTCCTGCCACTGTCAATCCTTTTCTTATAGTATTATGATAGTTGTTCAAGGTCCACTTATGAGTGAGAACATGTGATACTCAGATCTTTGTTTCTGTGAGAGATCACTCAGTATTATAAGCTCTAATTCCATCCAGGTTGCTGCATAATTCATGATTTTGTTCTTTTTTATGGCTGCGTAATATTCCATCGTGTATATGTACCACATTTTTTTAATCAGTCCTCTTTTGATGGATAGCATGGTTGGTTCCATGATCTTGCTATTGTGAACAATGCTGTGATAAACATAGGTGTGCAGGTATCTTTTTTATAGAGTGATTTGAGTTCTTCAGGGTATATTCCCAGTAGGGGGATTGTGGGGTCATATGGAAGGTGGATTTTTAGAGCTTTTAGGAATCGGCACACTGATTTCCACAGAGGCTGCACTAGTTTACACACCCACCAACAGTGTAGAAGTGTTCTCTTTTTATCACATCCTTTCCAGCATCTGTTAATCTTTGAGTTATTAATAATGGCCATTCTGACTGGAGTTAGGTGGTATCTCAGTGTAGTTTTCATTTACATTTCCTTGATGACTAGTGAGGTTGAACATTTCTTCATGTATCTGTTGGCCGCTCGTATGTCTTCTTTTGAGAAATGTCTGTTCATAAGACCTCTTATTTCTTGCTGAGGCCTGCAGAAAGGCTTACACAGAGCAAAGCTTGAGAAATAGGTAGATTTTTTCGAGGTAAGGGCAGACTAGTGAGAGGTAACATTCAGTGTAAAGGTACAGAGTCATAGAAGAAAAATGTGTTTCTCAAACTACACAGGGTTCAGAATTGATGAAGCCAAATACAAGGTATCAACTGAGAATGTTCAAGGCATAGAGCTAATAATGAAAGATTCCATTTCTCATACAAAGTAATTTTGATTTTTTCCTATAATACAATTGTTCTTAATTAAGTACACCCACTATAATGACCTGGGGTCCTTTTTCAAACACATACCTGGGCCCCTACCCAAGAGATCACAATTTTGCAGGTCTTAGGTAGAGATTTCATCTATATTTTCTTAAACATTCACTGTATGCTTATCTACTTAAGAATTGCCTTAGGTTTATAGGGATGACTGAAGTATTCTTAGCATGGGAAAGCCATGGTCAGCTTGACTGTTGGTAGGTCCCTCTTCTGGCAATCTGAAGAAAATTTTGCAAGTAATGAAAGTGCAGGGAGTGGTTTAAGAGATAATACAAACTTTCCAGCAAGAACAGAACAAATGAAATCCTAAGTCAGAGCATGGTATGAGACAAGGCAAGTTAGTATGAGAGAAATAATTGTAACTAGGACACAAAGAATTAGTGACCTAAAATTACACCTTCTCTCTTTTTTTCTGGTTTGGTGACACTGTTGTCCAAGAAAAGAGACACGAGGGAAGAGAGGAAAGTGAGTTCAATAACTCATCTATTTAGTTGATTGGGTTCAGAATATAAATTATGCAGGAGACTGAGAAAGGATTAATTTAATATGCCCTAGAGCTTTCTCTTCTGTTTGCAGTATTGGTGATTTGAGAGTGATATTATTTGAAATGGCTAACACGGCACTTACTAAGATTATACAGTTCCAAGCACGATGGGCAAGTTACAATTCTTACAATTTATGTCAAGTAAACGGCAAATAGATCCACTCTGTCCTTCCCTGAGTTTGGTAGGATATAAAGTAGGCAACCACAGAGAATTTCCCCACTTTCTAATCTTCTTCCCTTTTCTGGCTGGCACCACCAGGCATAGTGGCGGACTGTCAGCTTCCTTATGCAGCCAAAGAAGCTTGGCAGGCTATTGGACAGCAAAACGGCTGCGCTAAATACTACTAAAGTAGGAAAAAACAGCTCTTGGGGCAGAATCAGACACCCCAACCCACATAAAAATTCCTTTTCACAACTTACGTGCCCCTCTTTTCCTGGCCTCCTTCTGGTGCTCTGGAGACCTGTACTGAAGCCCCGGTAGAGGGTGTTGACACATATTCCAAAACTGAGTAGAGAATTTAGCTCACCGACATGCAAGATTTATTTTTTTCTAAATTATTGCAAATACCTATGTCTTTTACTGTGGTTTTCTTGATAACATTTCTGTGCGGAGAAGTACATGCATTAAATTATTTTCCTATAATTATCTTCTGTGGAGAGTTCGTTCCATTAAAATATATGACTAGATTGAAATTTATCATGCTTCACATAGACATCTGTTATAGATATTTGAAAGTATGAGACCAATGCAGTCTACTTTTTAGCCTTTTAATCCAAATTTTTAATAGATGTCTATGATACACACACACACACACACACACACACACACACACTTTTTTGTTGATGGTTATTTCTTCTTCTTTTTCTTTTTAACAGTTCTTTGGGCTGTCAAGCACTATCTCTGTACTTTCCTTTCAAACTTCCTCTTCCTCACATGACGTCTAGAAAATTGCAAAGTGTGGCTGCCCTAGAAAGATACGAATGGGCCCATTCACCTGCTACCATCCCCCATTTACCAGCTAGTGTGTGCTATGGATTTTTAATTAGATGTGTTGCCACAGTATGTTGAAAGTATGGCCCTGAAACTTAAATTAGGATTGTAGTGTAATGGAAAATCAGATTTATATTGGATTTCCTCAATTAAATAAAATCAAGTTGTTTCTCTAGAAAACTTTCCAGAAGTGAAGACTGAATTTTGAGGCACTATCTCCCTTGGGAACCATTAACAGGTGAATTTCAAAAGCTCGGCATTTCTGAGTTTTGTCCACCCAACCATGAATAGACAGCATGATCACTGAGCTAGCAGCTGTGCAAGGATCCTAGAGCAATTCCTTTCACTTCATGATAAGATGACACAAAATGACTGTTAGAAATTCTACCACTTAACCTCGAATCTAAATCTACCCACTTGCAGTATCCATCCTGGTTTAGATATTTCTCTCCTTGCTGACTTCACCAGCCTCGTAACTGAACTCTGACACTTTGGTCTTTCCACTTTCCTTCTTTTCTCCAAAGCCAGCGCCAGAGCAGTACCTCTAAAGTGCATGTCCAACATTTAAGCTTCCAGCTTAAAACTCCTACATGATCCCACTGCTCCCTGGACCAAGTTCCAACTCTTTAATATGGGTTGGATCACAAGGACTACCATGAAGAACCACCTCCCTCCGCCTTTACTTCCTGAGCTTCACCTCTCAAATTCAGTCACAGCAAGGTATTAAAAATCCCAGGCTCTGTAAAAGGATAGTTACCCCTTCTCTCTGTCTAGCTAATTCCCTTTCATCTCTGGATCTCAGGTTAGAGGTTACTTCTTCTATGAAGAAGCCCCTAGTCCCTTCTCTATGTCGCTACAGTAATCTGCACTTGTGAGTATTCATACAACACTTTGAAAATACACTCTAATTGTCTACCAACTTCCCTTGCTCTCTTTCATTTCCCCCACCATTCCTTGTGGTAGAGTATGATTTATTCTCCTAGTGGCCTCTATAGCTAGTTCAGTTCTCAATTTCTAGTTGTTGGATAGATAGATGAATGAATAGAGTGAAATTGCTATTTTCTGCTTTGCTTTAATGATCTTTAACCTGATAACAGAGAAAATTACAAATTATAAGTCTGGTGAAAGTCTATGACCAAAGTATTAGGATAAGCCAACTAAACATTGATGGGAAGAGAGGTCAAGTGTAATTTAATAATAAACTTATTATACTCTGACTTCTGTTTCTTTTTACTATCAGGCTGACTATCAAGGAGTGCCACAAAACTGAAAGAGATCTAAGAGATAATGTCAACTGCATTTAAATAAGTCTTGAGATGTATAACTTTTCCATATTTAAAAGATTTTTAGGATTTATATTACTCAACTACTTAAGAAAAACATTACATTTGTTTATTTACTCTGGCTACACATAATTTGTAGGAGTTACCAGGCTCTTTAACCTTAATTTAAGTCTTTTTTTTTCTTTATTTCTTGACACAGATGAGAAAAAGTAGCTATTAAATCATTGCTGTAAACCTCATGAAGATCAGAGAAGTCAATGGTAATTTAAGGAATTCTTCTATCTTATAGATTTATATTTGGCTTTCATGGAAACCTTTGATTCTTTATGACACTGGATACAGAAAAGTACAGATATTTATTTAGTTTACTGGTAGAATTCAGTAAAATAAGTTATGAATATTAGAATAAGAACAGAGAATAAATGATAAAGTTAGGCAGAACCTATACATTTGATAAATTAAATCAAACATTCATATACCTTGCAGTTTTTGGAAATTTGCAAGTCTAGAGTAACAATAATGGAAGATCATATGATGACAACAAAAAGCTGTAACAGATTTGAGTTGATGGCTGTTTTGTTTCATCACCCAGTGGAAAAGATAATCCAAAAGAATGCTGGAAATCGGATCACCCTGCTCCTGTCAGTTTCCTTAGTTTCATTCCCCAGTGACTCAATTTCAGTTAACTGAGTGGCTTTCCCTCTCTGCTTACTACTAACAAGTCGCATTTCTGATTGTAAGCATTCACTGGATTCCATTTCAGAAGGAAGAGTACCCACACATCAATTTTATCACAAAAGATATTCACAGTAACATCTGAGCATGTTTCTAATGACTTTTCTAGGTTTGCAACATGCATCAATCATCCTTGTAATGTTTCTGATCAAATGTCTGAATTTAGATGTCTTCATAAGAAACAAGAAAATGGAAGCTGCATGCATCATAGCATTTGTCTATGACTTTCTATTTCTGAAGCTTTAATAAAAGTGGTATAAGTGAAGATGAACTGAAACTCTCAAAATACCAAATGAACTAGAAACGAAACTCTATAAATAACAAAAGTTTACACCTACCAGCAGCTCTCTCAATACTTTCTAATTTCTTTTAAATTAATTCAACCAAGTCTTCTTCCTTCCCTGAGTTTCCCCACTTGACTACTGCAGTTCTGAACATTTGGGTTATTGGAACCAGTAGCTCTGAATTAATTATTCTGACTGTTTTGTTTTTCTTACAGGAAAGGTGTGTTTTTAAAGCTACTTTTAAAACACCTTTGCAAGAAAAGTAATTGTCATTTTGGAAGTAAACTCTGAGAAATACTGGGTAGTGTTAACTAAAGCGCAAGAATTAACTCATTCACTAGCATGAACGCATTCCTTGCTTCGTGGTAGGTATTTACTGACTGGCTTCTTAAATGTATGTAGGGAGGGAACAAGAGGGACAGTCATAACTTAAGTCATAAGTTAAGCAAGAGATTCAATGTAAGTCACTCAACGTGCAAAGTTAAAAGACTTTAAAACTGTAGGTTAAGCACATTCTGTTTTTTCCACATAACCCACCAAGCTTGGTTGAGAAGTAGTAAGGCCACCTTCCTCTTGGAACAAGCTGCACTGCCCTGGTAGCTACTGTAAGAATTCTGGACTTAAAGGAAGCTATTTTAGAGAACTAATAAAAATAAACCTATTATTTTTAGGAATGGCTTCCTGGGACATTCTAAGCTATCAGAAATGCCACTCAGAGAAGTATATGGTACTAATCCTGGATCCAAAATTAGAGAAAGAAAAGAGGAAGGGCACATAACATAATCTCTCCTTTTTCAGATTACTGAGTCCTTCTGCTAATATAAAAATTTCCTCTTCATAAAAAATGGTCTGAATAAGGGGATAAAAGAACTACAAATCATATTGATCATAACCATTGTAGTACTTTGTTATACAATAAGTTTATCAAAATGAGGAGAGAGAATTTTCTACTTTTAAGGTAGAATTAAATCATTTCAAATAATGTAATAGAAGCAGGGGAGAGAAAATTAATATGGCTACTATATTCATGCTTTTCTAATACATATGAAATAGTGAAACCAATTTTAGGCCTTGAAGATGACACAGGCATACTTTTTGACAACATTTCTATTCCATAGGAATTTAATTTCTAAGGAAATCATGTAAACATTAAGAATGGATAAACACTAATTTTATTCTTATCTTATGACACTGTAATATTTGATATTGGCCTTTAAAATATCTGAGATGCACTTCAAAGGGACCAAGCTACTGATTTTCCTTTTAAACTAAACTAGCATCCTCCCCAGTCTGTTCTTAGCAGCTCCATCCTTCCCACTGCTCAGGCCAAAGACCTTGGTCTAGGGTTTCTTAATTTCAGAACTGTTGACATTTGGGGCCAGATAATTATTTGTTGCAGAGAACTGTTCTGTGTGCATCATAGGATATTAACAGCACCCTGGTTTCTACCCACTAGATATCTGTAGTATCCTCCCCAGCTATCACAACCCAGACATTGTCTCCAGACACTGGAAACATTCCCTAGAGAGAAGAATCAACCCCAGTTAAGAATCACTGCTTCAAAGTCACAATTGATTTGGCTGCCTTTCACATCCCACATACATCTCTCAGCAAATCCTACTGGTTCAGCTTCAGAACAACACTGAAGATATAAGCCATTCTTGCACCTTTACTGTTCCCACCTTGACCCAACCTGCCCTCAACCAAATTCTGGATTATTCCAAGGACCCCAAGCTGTTTCTTTGCTTCCACCCTTGGTCGTCTCTATCCTATTCCCAACATGCCAGTCAGACATACTATGAAAATGTGACAAACTTCTCAAAATCTTCCCATGGTGATTTCTGTCTCACAAGGAGTAAAAGCCAAAGTTCTCGCAATAGCTTAAAAAGGTGTCTCTGATGTCATTTCATTCTACTCCAATCACAATCCTCCTTGTTCTTCCTGGTATTCTTCAGGCAAGCTTCTAAATCAGGGCCCTGGTACTTGCAGCTTCCTTTGCCTGGAAGGCTGTCTCCCTCAGTGTGGCCATGACTAACAACTGTATTTAAAATGGCACTTTCCCCCAACTCCCAGTCTCTATCCCTCCCCTGGTTTATTTTTATCCAAAGTATTTATAATTTCACTGTATCATTTACTATTTATTCTATTCATTGTCTGATTCTTCCCACTAAGTTGTGTCTCATGAGGATAGTACTTTTTTGTCTATTTTTTCACTAATTTATCCTCAGAGCAAAGAACAACTCCTAGCATATTTTTGAGAGATTCCCAGTAAAAACATGTTTAAGTGAATGGGCTCTTTAGGATGACTATTAGAAACTCTCAAGGGGACTTTATTGGGGTTTTGAAAATGATTTATTTACATTTGGTTATTTGACCTGGGAAACTAAAATGTAAATATTTTGCTTGTGATTAGTGTATTTTCAAATTTTTGAGACTATTTTGAGGTTTCAGGATAACTTTTCTTATAGTGCTCATAATTTTAACAAGAAAGGTGACTTGAATTATTTTCACACTTACAGAAGTACAATTTTTTTCATTTTTAAAATGATTTTAATTAGAATTAAACAAATATATGACAAAAACCACCTAATCAAAATGGAATCTTAAATTTTTTTAACACAATTTAGAGCAATGAAATTTCCTTAAGACTTTATTCAGCCTGCATCAAGTTTTAAAGTCAACTATGTACAAAGAGTAATACTTTATTTTGTCCAATAATTAATAATATAATTTTTAAAAATCCAATCTCATTAAAAAAATTCTTAGGATTTTCCCCTTTTTAAAACAAAAAAACTTTTTCCCTTGGATAACCTTAGTTGATAACAGTATTATTGATACCTATCTACCTTGGGGTGGTCTTCCTCTTTTAATTCTTTTTCTATATCAAAATAACCACCAAGAGAAGATTTTTCAATTGCTTCAACATTGAAAGCACTTGAAAAATATTAATTTTTCATTTAGTCTGTTAATGAGGGAATATATTTATTTTTACTTTATTATACTCTTCATTTCCCTTTGTAAATGTTGAATATGAGAAGCTGGAGGGCTTAAATTTCTCTGCTTACCTCACTGGAAGGGTGAGCCTGTCTTTCCTACAAATGCTTGCCAACACCATGCCCACAGAGTCTGTTAAAAGGAGCTCTAAAACATGACCAATCAAGGAGAAAAATAATGACTTCAGTGATCCTCCATAGTCCATTTTTATGACTATACTGTGTGAGAGCATGATAATACTAATTACTATGAATACAGTTCTGGGAAAAATAGCCTAAATGGTATAGTGCTGGACCTAATTCATTCTCACATAATAAGATATTTTACATTCACATGATTAGTGCAAAGCAAGTATTTAGTGAGTGCTTCCTGTGTATTTAATCCTCTAGTTGGAGCAGAATTTCACTATGAGAACATGGAGGTAAATAATATTTATAAAAATATTTCTACATTGTCCTACAAATAATAGGTTAATAATATCAGTTTTCACTAGAGCAATTTTGAAGCAAAAGTTTTTAAAAACTGTCTGTGAAGTTCTTTTAATTGATTTCTATTGCAAGAACCCTACAAGTTCTGAACTTTGTCTCGGCTAACAAATTTCAAAGAATGATAGCTGTATGTTCCTTGAAATTTAACAATTTTGCTTTGCTTACAGACAAAAAGAAAAGGAGAAAGTAGACCTCAGAGTCCCAATAGTGATGCCTTCAGCTGTTCTAATTACTGGAAATGTAGTTTAGAGACACTTTATACAAGATCAGTAGAGAGAAAAGGAGTTTTTTCCTTCTTTTGTTAGATTAAAAAAAAAAAAGCCTTGACAAGTTGACCAATGGGAATGCAATTGTAAATGAAGAATAATTGGAGTTGTGGCATTTTATAAAATTTCCACTTTGTAGTTATCATCCACCCCTGCAGTATTTGCACTTTGCCAACAGAATGAGAATTTTATTCCCGTGTGAAAGTGCCTGGAAGATAAAGTCATTAATTTGCCTAATATCATCTGTGGGAGAGCAGGCCGACATAAAATTTTCTTTCTTTCTTTTTTTTTTTGAGGTGGAGTCTCACTCTGTCACCCAGGCTGGAGTGCAGTGGCATGATCACTGATATCGCAGCCTCAACTTGCTGGGTTCAGGCGATTCTTCCACCCCAGCCTCCAAAGTAACTGGGACTACAGGCATGCTTTGCTACGCCCAGCTAATTTTTTTTATCTATTGTGGAGACAAGGTCTCACCAAGTTGCCCAGACTG
This sequence comes from Carlito syrichta, assembly GCF_000164805.1. Classification (NCBI taxonomy): domain Eukaryota; kingdom Metazoa; phylum Chordata; class Mammalia; order Primates; family Tarsiidae; genus Carlito; species Carlito syrichta. Next base: position 234,123 of record NW_007081372.1, read on the forward strand.
GTCTTGAACCTCTGGACTCAGGCAATCCTCCCAAAGTGCTGGGACTATAGGCGTCAGCCACTGCACCCAGCTTGGCTGACATGAAGTTTTCTATCAACTACTCTGTTTTGACCATTTCCCTTTCCTATTCCTCTAGAGACATAGTGAAAATTTCAATGCTGATTCGATATTAAGGATGTTTCTGTTAACTTCAGCACACAAGTTCTGAGAAGGGTTAAAAGAGAAAGTTTTTCTCCTTTGCTTGAAAAAAAAAATATTCCTTAAACTTTATAAAACTAAAAAGGAAGAATAAAGCAGACCATTTAGAATACATTACCTTTCATCCAAAGGCTTCAGTGTGCTTTGTAGCACATTATTAAAATCATGAATAGATTCTAAAAAATTCTTCTCCCAATTGTACAGCCACGTAAATTGAGGCTTGGGGAGATGGAGAAATTTAACTCTAGCCCAGAAAAAAAACAAAAAAGCTAAGAAGAAAATGAAATTCAGCAATTCTTATAACTAAAAACAATGATAAAAACAAGACAAATAATTTTCCTTGCTTTATTCAATAGAAAATTGTTCCAAAATTGCAATGTGACATTCATATTATTAATTTTTAAAAAAATTTTGATTCTGTTTTTCACTATTCTACATAGGTTCTGTCAACATTTTTTATCAACCTACACTCCTGCCAAGAATACCTCAAACAACTCTGAAAGGAGCAAGGTTTGTTAAATATGACTGTTAAAGAAAGCACTACAGTGTGAAACTCATATGAAAGATATAGTCAAATATGGCCCCAGGCCATGACTATCATGCTCATATTTTAAAAAAAGTACTTAAAAATAAATTTATTAAATCACCTATGTGGGATAAATGAATTGATTTGAAAACACTGTCTATTATATTATAATTGAAATTATTTATCTTTCTGTTCTTTTGTGTGTCAAAGTATTGTTAAATTGAACTATTTCAGGCAAAAATAAGAATTGTCACTTTTGTAGAATGTCATTTGCATTGTCAAATTTTAACTTCAAATACAGTAGTTGCACAAATTGTTTCTTGTTTTCATTTTATAAGTGTTTTTAAAATATATATATTTCAGAATTGTCTCTAGAGAAAAATAAATAATTCTGGGTTTATGGCTACCACCTTCTATTAGCAAAAATTAATAATTTATAAAATACGCTTTGACCCAAGAATATAGAATTATAAGTGACCATGTAGGTTGCAATAACGGCAGGCACATTTTAAAACTGCAATTTGCAGCTTGAATTTATTTGGCAGTTAAGGACACAACATATTTATTCTAGTGGAAGCAACCCAATAAGAGGTGAATTATCAACTGCTGAGTAAAATGGCTTTATTTTATTCTGATAAAACAGCATAAATATTTTTAAGTGTACAATACACATTCTCTCAAGGAACAGTCTAACCAAATTTCCATTTTTAAAGCTTCAATGTCTATAATCAAGAATTATGCATAAGTAGTTCCTCTGGCAGTTATTAAGCCAAATAAGTTATTAAAATGAATAAGAATTAAAATTCCTATTCAGTTAATTTCCATTTTGCAAAAACGTATTTTGCAGTAGCAAGTCCCTAAAGAACATTACACAATAGAAATACTAAAATAATATGATTGCATAATACATCTGGCTAAATGTTTATCAGATACAAGTGAATTCATGGAAATAGTTACCTAATTGTGAGGGCAGTTATCACCCTGTGCCCCCAAATATAGATAGTTCTGGCAATATTGCTGTGGGAAACCTAGTTTGACTACTATGTTGTAGCAGAAAATGTTAGCTATCCAAATGTTAGCTTAGAAGCCTAAGAAGAGTTGTCAAAAAGTTATATTTTGTCATTAGTGAAAAACATCCAAACTATAAGAAATATTTTAAGAATAATAATTTTAAGTTGTAAACTCTTTTGTGCCAATAAATTAGAGAAAAAAATGAAAACAGACTATTTTATAAAAAATATTTAATTTTACGTATATTCAATTGAATCACTACCTGCTCTGTGTGGTGCTTGCAAATTTATCTGAGATCCAAAACTTGGGTCCAATAATCCTGTTATTAATTCTGAGAAACATACAGAGTACACATGTATATATATACATATTTATATCATGTGATATAATATAGGATATAATAGGATAAGTATCTGTGGTCATGTGCTTCTCAACTCTCCCATTTCTATTCTGTAGGATATAGGTTTCCATCATTTACAAACATAGACTTAGATATCCTGATCTTCAAAATGTAAACTAAAATATTTGTTTTTATTTGTGAATCCATGCATGATAAAAGTGATAAAAGAAAGAGCATGGTATGTAGCATGAAAGAAGCCTAGATTTGAATCCCATCTCTAACAACTATGAACCTTTTCAGTGTGGTCATTGTTTTCTCATATATAAAGTGGTGTAATTAACCAGACGTGGTATTTCGCACCTGTGGTTCCAGCTACTTGGAAATTTGAGGTGGAAGGATTGCCTGAGCCCAGCAGGTCAAAGCTATGTTGGTCATGAGCATGCCACTGCATTCCAGCCTGGGCGACAGTGAGACTCCAACTCAAAAAAAAAAAAAAAAAAATTAAGGTGGAGTAATGAGGCCTACATGTAGGATTGTTTCAAGCACCCATTACAAAAAGTATGTGTAATGGACTGAATTTTGTCCCCCCAAAATTCACTTTGAAACTCCAACACTCAAAGTATCTGTATTTGGAGAGAACCTTTAAGAAGGTCTTTAAGGTTAAATGGGGTCATAAGGGTAGGGTCTAATTCAATATAAGAAGAGAAAGAGAAGTCAGCGGTATACACACAGAAGAAAGTTCATGTGAGAACACAGTGAGAAGGCAGCCTTCTCCAAGCCAAGGAGAGAGGCCTCAGGAGAACCCAGCCCTGCTAGTACCTTGATTTTGGACTTTTGCCATCCTGAGTTGTGAGAAATAAATTTCTGTTGTTCAAGCCACCAGTCTGCAGTGTTTTGTAATGGCACTTCTAGCAGATTAATACAGTATGTTTAAATGACTAGTACATTTTCTGATATATACTCTAGTTCCCAAATTGCTAGCCTTACTTCTATTATAAGTATTACTATTAATACGAAAATAAAAATGAGAGGACATGTATAAAGTCTATTTAGAGCAGCAGAGTTCAATAGAACATACTTCCAGGTTGAAAATGTTTTATAATTTGTGTTGCCCAATATGGTTGCCATTAGGTACGTGTGGCTATTGAGTGTATCGGACATTTGAAATGCAGAGTGCAGCTGAAGAATTAAATCCTTAATTTTATTTCATTTAAATAACCACATATGGCTAATGGTTACGATTTTGGACAGTACAAATATAGAGCTTCTTCAATCTACTCAAGCTATTTTCATCAAGGTTGGTTTTTTCTAAGTTTTTCTACTGAATAACACAGTTAAGACTTATTTAACCTCCTTTACCAAATTATGAGAAATTAGTATAGAAAATCATCCAATGACCTATCCATGTTCATATCCCTCTACAATAGTGATGTGCTCAGTTTCTGTGTAATCAAAGATCACAAAGACTGCAGTAAGTTTTCATTGTGTATTATCATTTATGGTTGAAAACTTTATCAGATAGTTTCTTGTATTTTGAACATCATTTACCCTTGTCTTGAAGTCTCAGGTTCATCATTATGAATATATTTTAGAAAAAAAGCATTTTGCTAACATATATTTGCTAACCTATATTGATGAATCGCTGGAGTTCTTAATTACCATCTTGAAGTTAAAATAAAAATTCAAGAAAAGTCAACACTGAAACAAAAAGTAATAAGAAAAAAGCTCTTATGTCCAACCCTAAAACCAAAAAAAGAAAAAAATCTTTGATTACAAGCATCACATAAATATTTGGGTTCTTTTCAAGTTCCTCCTTTACCCAACCAACCCAGACAGACATGCCTTCTATCATGGAAGCACACCACACAGCTCCACTTGCCTCCTCCCCCAATCTACAGTTTCTGCAACCCTCAAACAGATGCGTGTCTTGCATTAACTCTTCTGTTTTACTTGTTCTATGTTAATGATTGGAGAAAAGGAGAATTATCTCTCATGTCTATAAGAATCAGCTCTAGAATGATCCAGGCAGTTCTTAAAACAAAGCTTAAAATTTCTCCTTCATTTTCATCATTAAACACTGCTGCAAATATGAGAACAAGTCAATTTGGCTATCCTTTTAAAAATGTTTATCTTCGTCAAAATTTTAGGTGCAAGTCATATAAAATGGGAATGCTACTAATAATCTTGAAACCCCTCACTTGTATTCAAATAATGGATTGACTTCTCATGGAATTTCTTTAACAAAGAGAATGTCATGTTCTAAGTTATACTCTATTTCATAAGCTGAGACAGTAAAGTAAGATAGTGGAAATAGTCCTAATCATTCTTTCCTTAGGAGAAGTATCATCATTAGCACTTTTGTTGAAGTGACGTTTCACTGAAGGTATCACAAAAATAAGTCAAAACCATTTAATCACCTATTTTCTTATACTAAATAAGAAATAAAGTCAGAGCATTAAAAAAATCTCTAATATGAATGTTTGTCATCAATTTTTTCATTGTACTAGAACTTGCAGCATAAAGTCGTATATTGCTAGAACACTAAAAATTACTTGAAGCGAGCAAATAAAAAAACGACCAGTTTCATTATTATTTTAAAATTCTCAGAATATAAACTGTGCAAAGTGATTTTCTGAGAATATTAAATTGCTCGTAATCAGAATTTTGTGAGTGATTTTTATATTTCCAAGCACACCTGTTCATATTGTATCTAATTTCGAAATATCAAAACCATTTTAAAAAATCAGATCCACTTTGGTAATGATGGTATTTTTATTAATATTAATGACACATCTAATAACAGAAAATCATTAATTCAATTAAACATATGGCCTTGAAGAAATGCATATGAAGGTAGTCAACAAATTATAAAATTACAAAGTTGCAAAATAATGTAAGAGCAATTATAACCTATTTTAAGTAAAAACAGAAAAATCCCAACTACCTATTACTATGTTCACCATTTGAATCAAGACTAGAAGTGTATATTAATAATAAAACACTGTTAATCCTGACAAAATTTTTAAATTACATTTTAAATAGTCAAATACTATTTTTATAATTGTTAAAAAGTAAGCTGAATTCCAATGTAATGAATTTTCCATTTAGTTGGACACAGCAAAAGAAAAACTTGGGAAAAACCTAGGCATTACCCTGATTCTTGTGTATTCCTCACATCTCATATCCAATCCAACTTGTCGTTAGGTTCCCCTCATTCTTAGTACAAAAAAAAAAAAATTCACAAGTCTGTCCACATTTTCCATCCCTGGACTGATATTATTCTCCTTATTGATCTTTTCCCCTACACCAGGGGTCTCCAACTTTTTTTAGCACCAGGGACTGGTTTTGTGGAAGACAATTTTTCCACGGCCTGGGGTGGAGGCAGGATGGTTTCAGGATGATTCCAGCACACAACATTTATTGTGCACTTTATTTGTATTATAATTACATTGTACTATATAATAGAATAATTATACAGCTCACCATTAAAGAAAAGAGGTGTGGATGGAAGTTGTAGAAAAAGTAATGGGCTAGGAAAAGAGTCAGATTCTCACTTAAAGCCTGTCATCAGATGCAGCTGTGCTATTGAAGTACATCAACTCACTTGCCACTCACTGAGAGAATTTTGATAAGAGTCTGCAAGCAATTGATTTATTATGGTCTCTGCATAGTCAAACCTCATGGCTAATGTTAATCTATATTTGCAGCTGTTCTCCAGAGCTAACATCACCACCTCAGCTTCACCTCAGGTCATCAGGCATTAGATTCTCATAAGAAGCACACAACCTAGATCCCTGACATGTACGGTTCACAATAGTGTTCACGCTTTTATGAAAATCTAATGCCACTGCTGATCTGACAGGAAGTGGAGTTCAGGCAGTAATGACAGTGATGGGGAGTGGCTGTAAATATAGAGAAAGTCTTATAAAGTCTTACTGCTTACATCCTGTTGTGCGGCTGGTTTCCTAACAGGCTACAGACTGGTATCATCAGTCCATAATCCGAGGGTTAGGGACCCCTGCCCTACACCATTGTCTTTCCCCATCCCTCAAATCTATGCTACATATGACATCAAGCCACTCTCCTAAAACCCTTTAATATCTTTCCATTACACTTGGATTGGACCCTAATTCCTCCCAGTGATATACAAGACTATGGTCTCAGGGCTGTCTGTCTCTGTTCTCCTCTCCCTCTTGCTCAATGAGCTCCAACTTCGTAAGCTTTTTCACCTCAGGGCCTTTGCATATGCATTTGATTCTACCTGGAACATTTTCTCACACAGACTCCCCTGCAAGGCCAGTTTCTGCTTATCCTTCTGGCTGTCAGTAGGCACTCTAAAACGTCAGTCTAAAGAACGAGGGTATCATGGACTGTGTAAGTCTTATGTAGATTCTCTCAAGGAATTCATTTTTTCAAAACTAATTACTAATACTCAATTTGCAGTTGACTTAGGAGCCTGATCTAGGAATGTGTATGTCTATTAGCAGAAAGGACTTCCTTCAGGATCAACACTGTCACATGTTTCCTTATTGTTCTCAGTATTCATTTCCTTAGTTAGAATACTATCTCCTACACATAGTCTTCCTGACACAGGGCTTAGCTTATCTCCTTGGCTAGCTTGTAAATACTGAGTACAGGGACTACCACTTTTTTGTTGTTACATTTTCATATTACACTCTGTATAATATTAACAACAGTTGTCATATTACTGTAATATAATAATAGCAGGTGCTAATATAGGGTTTACTATAGGAGCTAAGAACTATTCTAAGTATTTGGTGTACATTAACTCATTAAGTGATGTGATGATTAGTCACATCGACACAATAAGGTAGGCATTGTCATAATTTTTTTCCCCTGCCTCTCCCCTCACATCCCTTGTAATCCTTATTTTACAGATGAAAAAACTATTAGCATAGAGAGTTTACTGGCCAAGGTCATTTGGCTAGTAGTGACATTAGGTCTCAAACCCAAGCAGTCTGTTGTTTACAACAATGGTAAATACGCATTTAATATTGAAAGGACGAAATAGTTGATGATAAACTATTTAAGGCAATAAGCTTGTTTTCTGATATTTTGTGTAAAAATTGTTGGACTGATTTTTCTAAAGTTTTGCCTAAGACCTGACTTCTCACTTCTAAAATTGATAATAACTTTTGCTTAATTGGTAATAACATCTCTTATGGTACAATCTTTGGGAGGAAAATATGGATTTTTCTTCTACCCAAAACCATTGCTGGATAATATCTATAGAAAGACTGTCTACTATTTATAGTGTACACAGTATATCTAAAAAGTACAATGTATTTTGTGTAAGTAAAAAACTTGGGAGTTAGTGTAGTGGAAAAAAGTCAAGATTTGAATTCCAGAAAGTCTGGGTTGCAGTCCATATTTCTACATTGCTACCTGCATGACCTTGATGACTGCCTTGATATCTTTAAGCCTCAATAATTTTATCACCTGTAAAAAGAGGAGAATAATGCCTATCAATTAAAGGCATTATGAAGCCTGATTCATATCAAAAATATTTAAAAATTATTGAGTAAAAATAACGAGGCTGCCAAATATATGCAGGACATCACACAGAGTTGGGATATAGTCTACACTTAATGTTAACAACTCTCCAATGAATGATGAATAAATAAAGGAAGATGAACAGACTTCATCATGAAATTTGTTCTGGCTTTATTTAACTGGTCTAGTTCCACAACTAAAAGATATCAAAATTCTAAGGATGAGTCTCGACAGCAAGCTCTATGGATAAGACTTGCTGACAGATCACTAAGCTAGTCAATGACTTCTTAATGGTGAATTAAAGCAATCTGTCTACACCAAGAGCAAACACATACTTTAAAATATATTAAATGCCAAGAAGAACACCAAGACATTAAGGAGTAGAGCTATGGTTTAGTGGAATAAATAAGAATGCCTAGGTTTGAGTTCTGAGTGTGCCATTTATAGATGGGAGAATTTCATCTAAATATTGAACACCCCAACATTGTTTCATTGGTGCTAAAATGGATATACAAATCTCCACAGAACTGTTATAAATATTAAATAAGGTAGTGTATTTTAAAACACAATGCCTAGTTAATATGCTGATTTTTTTTTTCGAGTTGGAGTCTCATTCTGTAACCCAGACTGGAGAGCAGTGGCCGCTCCCAGCCACCGCAGCCTCGACCTGCCGGGCTCTGGTGATCATTTTGCCTCAGCCTTCCAAGTAGCTGGAACTACAGGCACGCGCTACCACGCCTGGCTAATTTTTTGATTTATTGTAGAGATGAGGTCTCGCCAAGTTGCCCAGGCAGGTCTTGAACCCGCGGGCTGAGGCAATCCACTCACCTCCCTCCCAAAGTGCAGGATTACAGGCGGAGCCACCGAGCCCGGCTTATGCTGATTAAGACATGTGAGATGAAGAGACAGTCAGGAATAGGGAACCGGTTATGAATAAAACCATTCTTTGACTAGTGAATTGAATTTTCTCAGTATGTGGAGTGCCAGTCATGGAGTTAATGTTTAGTAAACCCTGTGAAATTAAAGTATATCACACGGGCAGATCTTTTTGTGATTATCAGTCAGACAATTATCTAGTTTATCTGTAGCCATTTTGGGTATTTTGCTTTCAGATATATAAACACACACACACACACACACACACACACACACACACACACACACACACACACACACATTATGACCCAGTCCATTATTGCATAAATCCATTCATGCTATGAATCTTGTTAAATGCTTAATGGTATCTCCTATTCTTTGAAAGATTGTGATATGACTGGATTATACTATGGGTAGAAGTTTAATCAATTCATTAATATTAGCAATATCTGCCAGATCCCTTATAGTTAGAAGTAAAATTCCTTGTATGAAATAAATTCTGTAAATTTTTTTAAAAAGTAAAGCAATTACAAAGTAAAAGGTCTATATTTCATTTAAATTTATTGTAGTTTAGAAAAGCTCTTGGTTTGTGGTGGTGGTTGCCAAGAGCTGAAAAGATGCAAAAATTACAGGAAAATAATTTAGGTAGGAACTAAAAACATGTTGAAGGTCAAAGAAAAAAATCAGTATTTTTCAAGAATTGTTGCACTGTGATTTTCATTTCTGCTTAGTGAATGGAAATAAATACCTACTTTGATAACCCATCAGAAATTATAGCTTATATGGTGA
>NW_007081372.1:243396-246022 GCF_000164805.1 Carlito syrichta
ACACACACACACACACACACACACACACACACACACACACACACACACACACATTTACAAATGCAATTTAATCCAAAGTTCTGAATTCACATATGTGATGTTGTTCTAAACTCCTACCAGTTTCCATCTGGTAATTTTTTTTTTATGTAGGATTTTCAATATAGTCTACTTTAGGACATTTAACTGAGAGTATTGTGCTTTATACAAGGAAAAGGAGTGGCAGACATCAGAAAGTTCCCCCAAGGACATAATGATAAAGTTCCAGTAGGCTAGGCGACTACATTTTCAGAAAGAAACATAAAGCATTTTTTTTTTGGAAATAATTAAAGTATGATTGGTCAGCAGGAATTTTACAAAAGGTAACATTCCTTATTTTCTTCTACAAAAATCACAAGCTATCTCTTGACTAAAAAATTTCCTATTTAAAACTCAAAGGAAATAACAGTTTTCACTAGTGTGAAATATTTGGCTTTATGATTTATGATAATAAATGGCAATGTTACATCTTTGACCTTCATTGCTTTAGGGTTGTTTGTTCTGTCATCAGTGTTGGGTGGGGTGAAGCTAGTTTATTTGTTTGCAAAATTCCAGAGTATAAAATATATTTAAATCTTCCTGTCATCTGTGTTCTCAACAGATATGCGCCATATTTTTTTAATCTCTGTGCATCTTTTTATTTGTTCTCAAACTGGTTTTAAGTAACTGATACACCTTTGCACCTTGACCTCAGTGCAAAATATAGTAAATTAATTTTTATAACTATAATTGAACGTCTACGAATAATATGCCTCTGCAGTAAGATGTCAGAGTATTAACAGATGGTAATAAGTTCCACGGACGAAAATAAAGCAAAAATGACATAGAGTGTAGATGCAGGGAGAGAATTGCAATTTTTGACAGACTGATTTGATAATATTCAGTATAAAGATAACATTCCAAGACCATGGACATTTGATACCAATACCACTATCACAGGGCACAACAACCTCATTATCAACTATTGTATAGTCAGTATGAATAAAACTCAAGGAGAACATTGTGCAAAATAATAATAATAATGATGATGATGAAATTTAATATTAAAATCCAAAAATAATACAGTAATCATAATAATAAACTCCAATTTCACAGTTACTCCCTACCCTGAAAACTAACCTTGGGCCTTTGGACCTAACTAGATTGCATGTCTCCCCAATTTATCTACTAGAAAACATCCTTCAAACTTGACCTTTTAGCTTTAATCCTGTTATTGCATGATTTTTCCCAATTCTTCAATTCCAGTTAGAATTAATCGTTCTCATCCTTATTGTCTCAACCCAATTACTTGACATCAGATTTTCATGTATGTCCATCTATCCTACTAAGTTATGAATTTGACATGACAGGGTCAAAGTCGTTTTTATGATTGCATAGCACATACATGTGAATACAAGTCTTTACTAGTAGTATATTCTTAAGAAATGTTGATTGAATTGAAATCAGATCATATATTGAGAAGAATCCTTTCAAAAATATACCAAACATCCTCATTTCCTCAACTAGACTCTAAACTGCTCTGTGGCCAGATCACTATACCCAGTTTCCTTATATTTTTGCAGAAAGGAACTCAGCATGTCTGGACAACTAATAAATCAGACATAATAAAAAATTTATATTTAAAAATTGTAAATTAGTCAAAAGGTGACATGTATTGCATATACAGTCTATGCAATGAAGGGCTATGAATATAATCTAATCCTTAAATAGTGCATCTTTGAAAAATAACATTAGAATTAAAAAGAAATATATATTGTGGTTCTAAGCTGAATGATTGTAAAAAAATAATGGTATGGACTTCTTCCAAATTAATAATATCTTAAAAATGGAAATTGAAAAAAAGATAGGTACTTGGAATATATCGTTTGTTCACACCTGAATGACGTTGTATAAACTAAGTGGAAACCATTGAAGATATTTGTGTATTAAGATAGAATTATCATCTATGGTTTGATACATAGTGTATTGACAATTAAACATTAAGACGCTCTTCTATAATACAGACTTATAGTATATTTTGAAATCTTCATGTAATTAGGCTGATACTTTCGAAGTCATTTAAAATATGTTGTATGGATTCTTTAAAAAGCTCTTAGTTGAATTATCAGTTTCCTCTTGTGATTCCCTAAATGCACATTGTTAAAAATTTTCTTCTAAAAATGCTTATTATAAGTCAAAATTTTCTTCCCACATATGCTTCTTTTTTTACAGTTAAAATAAAGTTTGTTAAGCAAGTGTATTCAGAACAAGACAGAGCACACAAGTTTGCTGTCCATTTCTCAGCATGCCAAGTAGCATATGCCCTTACTTTTTAAAAATCAGTTCTACTTTACATGAATACTACTTTCATGCTTAGATAGGATTTTCTGTATTAAGATAAATCTTTATATTTTTCTATCTGTAGCACAGTTTCTCTCTAACCAAAACTGTCCTCCACTGTTTCTCTGGATTACCATGCTCTCTCATTTTTAAGTATAAAGCAATAATGTAAGTACTACATCCAATCAAGATTATTATTTTATTTTATTTATTTTATTTTTTTTTTTAATAATTAATCAGTATTTTTATTATAGTTTTGTGGGGTACAGTT
>NW_007081372.1:246595-295727 GCF_000164805.1 Carlito syrichta
ACAGAGGTTGCACTAGCTTACACTCCCACCAGCAGTGTAGAAGTGTTCCCTTTTCACCACACCCTCTCCAGCAGCTGTCAAGATTATTTTAAAAGAAATCAGAGCCTAAAAAAAAGAGATTCAGGACCAAATTCTATTACCAAAACCACCATGATCCAGTTCTATTTATCCTGGAAATTTACTCCACGAAATAGCCTTTGAATTAAATGTGTCAATGCCCAGAGTGTTAAAATAATTTTGTTCCATGGAAATTTTGATTAAGGCATTTGTTTTAAATGACAAACTTGTTCTTTGTTATTAAACTGTCTGGAATTTTTATCTTAAGCTACAAACAGAAAAAAAACACTAAAGTTTAAAAATGAACAGATGTCCACTGATCATAACCAGAATTTATCCAAGAGAAATCTGTTGACATGTAATTTTATTATCTAGGCTACTCTTTTACTTTTAATGGTTCTTTTTTTTTTCGCTTAAAGAAACAGAGTACTTTCATGACTAACTTTATGAGACTTGGTGTTTACACAAAGCATAGGAAATGACTTGCTCATTTCTCCTAGCATCAGCTGTAGTTTAGAAGCACATATTTATCAAACTGAACTATGACAATTTAATGAGATTTTACCAGATCTTGCAACATCTATATATAATTGTCTTACAACTGAAATAAATACTACCCACAGGACTGCACTATTTCCTCAAGTAAAAGTTAACCACAAAAAAACAAGAATATGCTATTTAAAAGCTTACATTATTGGTCTATGAGATGTCATACACTTGAGTCATGATCGTTAATTAGTATTTGTGAAGCTCCATCTTATCTAGCTATCACAATTATTTTAATATCAAAGATTAACATAAGAATACAATCCATTGGTTTAATCATTTCTAATTTATCTAGAGAATAAATTTCCTATAGAAATTATGTATGCATTTTATAAAAGGCTCTTTAAAGAAATATGTTGAATGGGTACAGTGGCTTATACAGTGGTAATCCCAGCACTTTGGGAGACTGAGGCTGGAGGGTTGCTTGAGTCCAGGTGTTTGAGACTAGCCTGGGCAAAACAGGCTTGTCTATTTTCTCTACTATATATATATATTTTTTTTTTTTTTAATAGCTGGGCCTGGGGGCATCTGCTGTAGTCCCAGATACTCAAGAGGCTAAAGTGAACCATGATCATGCCACTGTACTCCAGTCTGGGCAACAGAGTGAGACTCCAAATCAAAAAGAAAACAAAAAAGATATGCCATCATCATTATCAGAGAATCACAAGCTTTTAGAATGAGAAAAGATCTTAAATGTAATGTGGTATTATTCTTTTGTTTTCAAATAAAAGCAGAGCCATTAAATACTTGCTCAACCCCATGCAACTAATTAGTAATGAAGTCAGACTTAGATCTTAGTCTTAAACCTAATAAGATATTCTTTTCATGAAACAAAGCTACCCCCTCCAATGTAATAATCATACTAATATCTAATCATTATCTAGTGGATCTTATGTGTCAAGTTCTGTTCTAAGTTCTCTATCCATTTCTTCTTCATAATAATCTCTCAGGTAAGTACTCTTAGTTTCACCACTTTATAGGTGAGGAAACAAACAGCAAAGTCTGTCACTTGCCTAGTAAGACACTGATCTCTTCTGGACCCAGGAACAATGAATCCAGAGCCCTTGCTCAAAACCATGCTATACTACTGCATGTACTTTTAAAAGACTAAATTCTTCACCAAGAGTTTAGTCAAAGGCACCATCATTGACTTTGACTGACTTTGATTCTAAGACACTAAATATAACATAATTAAAGATAATTAAATCAGTCTTCAAGTTAGTCTTTCCTGCACTCACTTGGGAGACTCATACCCACAGCTGTCAGTGACACTTTTCATTTACCCCTAAAAGTAATAATGAGATTTCCCACTGATTAACTCATCCACTTGTCTATTCCTTCCACAAATCTTTACCAAGCATCTACTATCAACCCGATACTCTTGAAGAATAAAACAAAGACCCTTGCTCTTCTAAACCTGCACTCTTAGGGGGAAACAGCTGATAAATAATAAGCATAATAAACGTAAATTTTATGGTATGTTTAATGGTGATACTGTGAACAAACCCCAGAAAAACAGAAAGAAAAAAAAGCAGAAATCGAGTCAAGGGGTATTTGAAGTGCAGAGAAAGGCAAGTTTGCAATTCTAGTCAGTGAGACCCAGCTAAATGTCACCTTCCTTGAGAACGTAGCATGTGAGCAAAGACTGGATAGAGTCAGAGTTAACCAAGGACTATCTGGAGGATAGGCATTTGAGGAACAGAGAGCTGGCAAAGGCCAGAGAGTGTGATTATAATGGGGTTTTGATACCAGGATGGGAGAGTGATCAAGGGAGAGAGAAGCAGGAGCCACAGTCAGCGAGATACCTGGGGCCAGGTGGTGAGGGGCATTGAAGGCCACTGCAAGGGCTCTCTACCTTCTGTTCTAAGAACCACGGGGATATTGCAGGGTTCTGAGCAAAGCAGTAACACGATCTTATTTAAGTTTTAGAAGAATTGCTTTGTCTATTATGCTAAATAGACTGTTGTGAGACTAGAACAGAAACAGGGGGAGGAGTGAAGGGCTTTTGAAGTAAACTAGGTAAGAAATGATTGTGGCCGAGACATTCTCAAGAGGGACAGCAGAAGTTTAAGAAGTGTTAAAGTTTTGGATATATTTTGAAAGTGGAGCCAACAAGATTTTTATGTTAATGGAATGAATGTTAATTATGTGAGATATGAGAAAAGGAGAAGAGTCTAGCAGAACTAGACTCTTTTGGTCTGAATAAATTGAGAGAGATGAAACTGTTGTTAACAAAAGCAAAGAAGGCTGTGGATGAAGCAGGTGTAAGAGGTAAGAGAGGAGTTCAATTTGAGGCATGTTCAGTTTGAAATATCTATCATTATTAATATCTATTAAATGTCTGTTGGAAACAGTTTAAAAAATAAGTCTGGAAGCCCAGGAAAAAGAGATGGACTAAAAATTTATATTCAGGAGTGTGATATTAGATATGGACTTTCATCAATAGCTCCTGGCTCATAACTCCCAGAGCTTTTGCTATAATGTTGGGGTACTTTAGACCTCAGAAGCAGGCCTCAGAAAACAGAATCTTTTGCCGGGAGTGGTGGCTCATGCCTGCAATCCCAGCACTTTGGGAAGCAGAGGAGAGGCCAAGAGTTTGAGACCAGCCTGGGCAACTTGGTGAGACCTCATCTTTACAATAAATAAATAAAATTATCTGAGTGTAGTGGCACGTGCCTGTGGTTCTAGGTACTTGGAAGACTGAGGTGGAAGGATCTCCTGAACCCAGGATGTTGGGATTGCGGTGGTCGTGATCATGCCACGGCACTCTAGCCTGGGCAACAGAGTGAGACTCTGACTCAAAAATGAAAAAAAAAAAACCCAAACAAATAAAAAAACTCCAGAATCTTTCTTTCTTTCTCTGACCCTCTCCTGCCCTTCTTCACCTGTTCCTTTTCCCCCCCAAAGGCAGGAAACTTCCCCTGCCTTTCTGTCTTGAAGCTGGCCATAAAGAAATTCTCCCTGTCTTGTCTGATCCCTCATTTCAAAGGGATCCTGCTTGATATTCTGAAGGAATGACTGTTTCACAGAGAAGCCAAAAAGAATCTGAGCAGACAATCTTGCTGGATTTTTCCATCTAGCCTATTAGTATTAGAGTACACTCTTTTTGTCCAATCATGTTTCTACATGGTTGTCAATTATGCCTGTCTAGTGAAATCTCTATAAAAAATCAAAAGGACAGGGTTCGGAGAGCTTCCTCGTAGCTGAATACGGTGGGGGTTCCTGGAGGGTGGCCCACCTGAGAAGTGCATTCTTTCCCTCTACCTTGCCCTATGCACCTCTTCATCTGTATCCATTGTAATAACCTTCTTAAGAAGCATGTAAACATAAGTAAGTGTTTCTCTGAGTTCTGTGAGCTTCTTTAGCAAATTAATCAAGCCGAAAATGGTTGTGGTAACAACTTGAAACGGATTGGTCAGAAGTTACAGATGCCTGGAATTGCAACTGGTGTCTTGCAGGACTAGGCCTTCAACCTGTGGGAGCTGTTGGTATCTCCAAACAGATAGTGTTGAAATCGAATTAGAGGACACTCAGCTGGTGTCTGCTGCAGAACTGATTGCTGGCATGGTGTGTCTCCCCCACATTTGGTCACAGAAATCTGTTTTGATTGTATTGTGGAGTGAGAAAATAGAAAACAAAACAAAAACCTGTAAGTTGTTTTTTTTCCCCACTCAGAGGGAGTCATTACGAAAGAAAAATGAGAAGTGAACAGTGAAATAGAGGAAAATCAAGAAATGGTATGACCTGAATGTCAGGTAAAGACAATTTATCAAGGAGAAGAAGTTTATCAATTGAGACAAATTATGCTCATTGTTCTAATGAAGAGAAAATTTACATGGACATAGCATCATGGAGGCACCGGTCACCGTGACCATCAGTGGAATGGTAATAAGATGAGAAAAGTTGGACTGTCATATTAAGTATTATATTCTAATTATTCTCATTATAAGTTTTATTTCTATTTCTCCTCACCACTTCTTGAGCTTCTGGAGGAAAAGATTATACCTAATGTATCTTGATATTCTTTAGATCTGGTAACTAGCTTCTGATCAATACTAAATGCTTGGTATTTTATTTAGTTCAATGAATAAAAATATTTATATGCAAGACATCATTTTATCTTTGGTGGAACTTAACATATAATTGGAGAAACAAAAGCCTTGTTAATACCAAAACTGTTATAGCTGTTCAGATGAAGGACAGATCACTGAGGGCTAAGTGGCCAGTTAAGAGTTGGACCTTAGAAAAGTGCCAATGTACACACAAGTTCTATTTACTCTCAAAGACTATCTGCGCCATCATTTTACTTGATGACAACAACATCTCTTTCTTAAAGAAGAATTATTATTAGTAGTAGTAGTTGGTATTTATCCACTGATTTTGCCAAGATTTTGACTTTTTAACTAAACTGCAGCGCAGTCTAGGATGCAGCAGAAAACAAAAAGATAAGGAAGACTGAGATTCACCACTCAGTTTTAGATCAACAATCAAGTATGGGATATGTTATGGGCTGAATTTGTGTCCCACCTAAAAAAATTCATATCAAGGTCTTAATCCCCAGTACCTCAGAATGGGACCATATCTGGAGATAGAATCTTCACAGAGGAGATCAAGTTAAAGCAAGGTAATTAAGATGGACCCTAATCCAGGATGATTCCAAAGGAAACTTGGACACAGATAAGGAGGGAAGAAAATATGGAGACCCAGGGATTAGATGGCCACCTGTAAGTCAAGTAGAGAGGCATGGAACAGATTTCTCTTCACAGTTCTCAAAAGGAACTAATCCTGAATATACCTTGAGGTTGAACTTTTCACTTCCAGGACTGTGAGAAAATTAATTTCTGTTATTTAAACTACTCAATCAGTGGTACTTTGTGATGGCAGTCTTAGCAAGCTAATACAGAATATAAAACTAATGGGCTATCTTTTGAATTCGTCTGCAAAAGAATGATGTACATAAAACGGCAAATTCTGGCCAGGTGCTGTGGCTCACACCTGTAATCTTAGCTACTTATAAGGCTGAGGTGGGAGGATCACATGAGCCCAGGAGTTCAAGGCTGTTGTGAGGTATGATCACATGACTGCACTTTAGTCTAGGAGACAGAATAAGACATTGTCTCTTTTTCTAAAATTAAATCAAATTAATTAATTAATTTTTAATCAATATTTTTTATTATGATATTGTGGGGTACAGCTAAGGGTTAGGTATACTAATATGCTTCGTTCAGGCACCCTTGCTGATAAGAGGTGTCTCCCCATCCCCAGACAGATATTTACTACTGTTAATCCCATCTCCCTTCCCCTCCCCCCCCATAGTTTCCCATCACTGTCAGTCATTTTCTTATAGTATTACATTGGATGTTCAAGGTCCACTATATGAGTGAGAACATGTGATACTCAGATCTTTGTTTCTGTGAGAGATCGCTCAGTATTATAGTCTCTAATTCTATCCAGGTTGCTGCAAAATTCACGATTTTGTTCTTTTTTATGGCTGCGTAGTATTCAAGACATTGTCTCTTAAAAAACAAAAAAAGAAGATCCTACAAGAGCATGGAAGGTAAACTAGGAAGTTATTAAATTCCTCCTAGATTTAGATTTGTCACATGAATTCCCTATTTGCTTGAGTGCTACATTCTTGATTTACCTTGTATCCAAATATAGGAGCAATAATTGTTTTTATAACTTAACCAATCTAAATAATTTTAAGTTATCCTTAATTGATGTAAATTATTCTATGACCCTTTGTCTGTGCCAAATAATCAAATCCAGACTACTGCAAAGAGATAAATACATTTAAAGAGGTAGTGAATGTAAAAGGAGGGGATAATTACATATTAAATAATCATGACTTTTTTATTTAGTTGGAGAAATTGCCACTACTGGATTATAAATTCTCTGATGGCAAGGAACCTATTGATTTTGAAAAATAGTATGAAATCTAGGATAATCTTGGACCTAGTAGGCTCTCACTCAATCAGATATTTGTTAAATAAGCATAAAGGTATATCATGAAAGGTATATTAGGTATACCATTACAGTCAACATTAAAATCTTAAGCTAGGATATTTTAAAATGTAGGTATTCCTCTCTTTTGCTAATGTGATTAATGTTCAGGTCCCACTTACAAGTGAGAACATGCGGTGTTCAGTTCTTTGTTTCTGTGATAGATCACTAAGTATGATGGCCTCCAACTCCATTCAATTTGCTGCAGAGTTCATGATTTTGTTCTTCTTTATGGCTGCGCAATACTCCATCATGTATATGTATCACACTTTGGGAGGGAGGGAGAGAGGGGAAACATAACAACACAAAGAGTACCTGGCCCAAACCAGGGGAAGCAAGAACCAGTTGGAGGCCCAAACTTCACCTGCATGCAGCCTACTTGGGTAGTTAACCCTGACTTGTACCCCACTTCTATAATATAATATAATGTAATATAATATAGTATAATATATTGTAATGTAATGTAGTGTAGTGTAATGTAATGTAATATAATATAATATAATAAACATTAGGTATTCTTATTACTTAGGTATGGCAAGACCAACAGATTAAACAATGAAGACCACTGAAAAGAATGCTATATCACAGATCCCAAGAGAGGCAGGCCATACCACAAGGGCCCACATGGGGGAAGACCATGTTGGTAGAGAGGCAGAGGGAGTGGGATGGGGAGGGCAGATAGCAATGTAAGCAAGAATCTTCATTATGACTTCTGCCGGAAGGAATGGAAGAAACAGGGTAAGCAGGTTTAGAAATGGCTGGCTTGAAAAATTATGGTGGGTTCTGGGACAGTGGGGTATCAGTAGTTGTCTAGTACCTAGCCCTGGGCTGGCAAGATGGGGGATGATGGCCCCAGAAAGTAAGCAGCTGGTTGAGGGTTTGGACTCTGGGAAGGTTTGTTTGCCTTTAAAAGACAGGTTTCAGGGCAAGTCCTTTTTTGTCTTTAGGGATGGGCCAATCCAGGAGGAGGTAGGGACTAGTCCTCCTGGATCCACAAGGCCCCTGATATACCAGGATACAAACAATAAAAAGACATGGCTGATACACAGGAATTGCTTTATTTTTTGGTAATTTGACATTTTATGACTAACAAACTGAAAACTATTTCTGGCTTCTTCCAGCCTCTCATCATGGCATGTGAGGCTGACACACAACTACGCTACAAGTTGCATGAATCATAGCAAATCTTTCATAGTTTTAGGACTGCTTCATGAAAACAAAAGTAAATTTTCCATTTTTTCCTTATTATTTATTCCAGTCAACAGATACACATATTTAATATGACTTGTTTTTAAATTAAGAACTATTTTGTGCAAAAAAAAGTAAAAAAAAAAAAAAAAGAAAAGAAATCACAGAAAGTCTTTTTAAAGTTATCAATTGATCATTGACTTAAAAGACTACACTAGCAATTATTTTCCTGAATGTAAATGTTTGGATTCAACTTTGAGAGTTTGTTATTTACTTAGGCTTTTTGAACACCGGACAATGTTTAAAGAGATCCAAATCTTATTATTTTTCCTGTCTTTGCCTGAAATTTAGGTCAGGTGCCTTTACTTCTATAGCCCCTGGCTGATTTTTTAAAAAATATAATAGGATAACACTTGCTACATAAACATAGGTTCAAAATATACATTGAGATTCTAGAATTTACTGATATAGAAAATAGTACTGAACTATCAGTAGTCAATCTGTACCAAAGCTGCTGAGTGAGAAACAGGTTATATCCAAGACTGTGACTAAAGATAATAGTGGCCATATCTGATTCTCAATTCCACAGGCTACATTTACCTCTTCGGCGTGACTCCAGAATACTCTGGAAAATAATAAGCCAGAATGAAATTCATAGTAGTACTGAATCCTAAAATAGATGCCCATTTTATTAGATATATGTAGGAGTAACTATTTAAAAAGTATTCTACCTTCATTGTTCAGCTCTATGTCCACGTAAAGCAACAGAAGGGCTGAGTAAGCAGTGGTAATACACTTCTGAAAGCACCGTGAGATTATGTCAATGACTAAAGTCAATGTCTAAAGAAGCGAACCAGAAGCAGTAGGTTCTTATTTTTAATTCACCAGTGTTTGGATCACCAGTCTCGCCTTAAGGAAATTATTTATCTTCAAAATTTTATTTGAAGAAGAGAAGAGGGTTTTCTGAAGTACATTTAAATAGGCAGAAGATTCCCATATCTGCCCATGATAATATATTCTACTAATTAACTCTGAACTAAAATTTAAGTTTTGGTTTTTTTTTAAAAGTACTAGAAACTCTTTGTTTTCACTGACCCAGTTTGACAAAGTGCCCAAGACATGCACACACACAAAACCAAAGTTGATGTTAAACTTCGAGAGGAGGGGAAAGAAGTAAGAGGAGGGGAAAGAAGTAAGAGTAAACAGTGTTGCATTATTAAATGGACTGTCCTGGGGTTTTCTTCAGGTTTAAAATAAACTGCTATCAGCTGTAGAATTTCCCTTCCCATAGCCATCTGAGGGTCCAGAGAAGCCACATGCCAGATGAAGAATGCATCCCTTCGGTTTTTCAAGTGATGCCAAAGGTGTTAAGCAAGAAGAAGATTAAATTGCACCAGGCTCATCTCTAAATTCGGTGAAACAGCTGAACTAAAACCACTAAGACAGGCAGAATCTCACTCAGAAGAAGTTGTATCATATAACATGCACAAGTCTAATAAGTATCATTAAATGTGATATTTGGATCTAAATAAAGTACCAGAAGACTTGTGCAAAATTATTTCTCTAGCTAAATCACCATGGCCATTCTTCTTAAATCAGGGCTAAGCTATAATCTGAAACACACAAGACTATCATGATAGGTAAGATGGAGCAGAGATGAGACAAGTTATTTCAAGGCTGTGCCACATTCCTGGCCTGCTCTGGCGCTGAAGACTATGGATATAGAATGGGATGGGAATGTGGTGTAATTGGGATGGTTTGTGGTGTAGAAGTTTCTGCTCAGGAGAGGAGGCAAAGGGAGTTTAGGTTTTGAATAGAAATGCAAACCGCAGTCCTAGTTCTTACCAATAGTCTCCTGTGTTAATACATGTTCCTTTTCTAAAGAACAACCTCAAATATCTCTTTGATCTAGATGAACTCTGTCCAACAGAAACATTAATGAGGGCCAAATATTTAATTTAAAATTATCTAGTAGCTGTACCAATAAGAGTAAAAAGAAACAGGTGAAGTTCATTTTAATAATACATGTTATTTAATCCAATGGATCAAAACCAGTCTCATTTCAACATAATTATATGTTGAAAATATTAATTAGATATTTTACATTTCTTTTTTGTACAAAATTTTTTGAAGTCAACTGTGTTTTATAAATGTAGAACATACCTCATATCTCCATTCAGAGACTATATAGTCACAGTTCAAGTGTGCAGTAGTTCCATGTGGCTAGTGGTCACAATGTGTGACTACTGACAGCACATACAAGATGTTTGAATCTATTCTTGAGGAACACTTAGAAGGTAAATATGTATTTTAAAAAACAGTGATCCTGAATGAATACCTAGAGATATATCAAGTAACGTAAAACGTCTATTCTTTGGGATCTTTCCCTCCCACCCCCTTTATTTAGTGCCAAAATGTAGGATAGTAGAGACCAAAAATTTGGTGTAAAAGATCTTTGGACTATAACCTTGGCTCTAACTGTCTCCTATCAGCTTCTTTGTTAGTAGATCTGAACTATGATTTTAGCTATATGTACAATACCCAGTGAGATAACCCAGTACAACACACCCCATTTCAGATACTTTATGTATGCATCAATTCACGATTATGCAAAATGAAAAGTACATAAACTTCTAGGTGACACTGGCTATCTATGCAACACAAATATTTAATTAATTTTTCCAGTTGCACTTGATTCCAGATTCATACTGCTTACACATCTAACTATGCAAGAAAATCATTACGTGTCCATGAATGTGACACTTTGGGGGCCTTCTAATAATATACACTTATTTCTTCCTTCAAAACGTTATCTACTAAGTGCTTATCATATCCACAGATAGCAAAGCACTAAGGGAGAGATAACAGGAATAAATTCATGCCACTAGGAGCTTACAGTTTGGTTTAGAGAAAGATACACATCAAATTAGTATAAATGATGAGTGCAAAAAGTGGCTTAAGGAAGATGAATGATAGCACTTTTTAAGTGAAAATGAAAGAATAAAATGTTGGAGATGCAGCAAAGAAGGATGCAAGAGTGGGAGAAGTGGACATGTTCTTCTTGGGAAACAGGGAAGAATTCACTGAACATCCAGTTGACATCTTCTGGAAAAGTCCACCAGTATTTGGACACATTTGAAAATGCCTAAGTTCCTGAAAACTGGACCAGAAAATACCAATATTTGTTATCATCGTGGTCTTAATTTGCCTCCAGGCTAAAATTAAAAATAGAGTAATTAAGAAATATTAGTAATAACTAGAGGCAGAACTAAGTTATTAAATTGAGTAACTATGGAATATTTAGCATATAGAACATATCAATTCTTGAAGCAAAATTTTTAATATAAGAAAGTATCTTCTACTTATCGTTCAAATATTATATAAACCTATATATAATATCCATTGACTGAAAGGGGATTGAACCATTTGTCTAGTTAAATTAGATTGCTAATCACTACATGCAAAATATCAGCTGTAGAATTGTGTTCAAGTGTAATATTAAATCAATTAAATAGAAGAAATCATAAAAATAGTAATCAATATCTTCAGAAGAGAGAGTTTATGCAGAATGTGGCTGGGGAAATAATTAAGTGCCTATCAGTGATAAAAATAAAGGAAACATCTATTTAGAAAAAGAAAATCATATGATTCATCATAGGGCTCCATTATGAGAAGAAACTAGGTGCAGAGACAATCTAAAACCCAGAGCTTAACTTCAGAAAGGAGAAAACAGGCCCCAAAAATATTTTAGAAAGCACACAAGAACTATATTTATTATAAAAGTATCTCTTTTGAACTACTAATTTACAATTGTAATTAAAACTGAATAAAAGATAATAATCTAAAATTGTATTCTAATTTTCTGGATCTTGGTCGATCATAAGGGGTGTAAGGCAAAAAGATAAGATAGTGATTGTAAATTTCACTCAACAGGAAGAAGTGCTTGGCAAGAAATTGTGTGTTTTATATATGGCAAAAAAAAAATTGAAAGGTCAGTTCAAGGAGTAATCGTCACTCAATTTTAGGACCTTGCAAATGCCCAGAGTTAAAAGAAATTTCCCAGTTTAAACACATGGCAGCACAACTTTATACTAATGGAAGATGCTGCATAAATATTTGATTTTAAATAGTACACCACATGCTAATTTGTCAAAACTCATTTGTTTTGGATAACTTTCTAAATATTTTTTATATACTCCAAGAAAGTAAAATGCCATGCAAAGTACAAGGCTTCCCTATGTGTAACTTAGATTGACAGATAACCCAAAAGATATACATTAAGGGGGGAAAGAAAGACAGCCAAAAAAAAAGTGCTAGACAATGAGAAACACAAAGGAAAACACAGACAGCCATTTAGGTGAACTATTAATAAGAGGTGCCAAGATTTCTATATGGACATCTTAATAACACTGTAACACCACATCTACTAAGCCTTTTAATAGTCAGGTTTCACTAGAAGCTAAAAACAGTAGGTGCTAGACAAGTGTGCTCATTATTATTTTTTCCTTGCGCTAAACAGACATATAAAAGAAAAAGAATGTTATCCATTGGAACAAACCCAAAAGAAAAAAAAAAATTAATGAGCCTAATATATTCTAAGTAAATAATACTGTTCCTAGGGTAATTAGTGCCCTAGAACATCTGTTATCTCATGAGGGAAAACAAAATCTAATTTTAACTTCTGATACTTTAAAACATTTATATATAAACCTGTAAATGACACCCCCATGCCGTGAAGAAACATACAATGCAAGGTAATTGTAATTGCAAAGCAAAATGCAGCTTGGAGAGGCAAGCATTTTATTGGACATTGCCATTAAACATTAACTTGCTATTAGTGAATGCGGATTTGGCAGCTAGACTGCCTACCTGTTAACAGAAAATCAAATTCTAAATCACCACCGTAAATACATGATATAAGGGGCTTAACACACAGTGAGACCACAGGGATGTTTTCCTTTAACAATGTGTGTAACTTACCTAAGGTACTGTTACTATGTGAAATCCAATAAAATGGGGGTTCTAAGGCCTTGCCCCAGGAAAATGTCTCATGCCCCAGGCATCTCTCTTTATTCTTTTGCCAACAAAATAAAAGGTAGTCTTGGGACAACACATGTTCCCAGTTCCCCAATCTTGTGACACATACCGGGGCCCCCCAAAAAGCCAGAATTATCTTTTTTTACACAGTAAGCTCATTGTAGTACAGGCTTCTCCCACTAGGTAAGTGTTCTAGGAACCCATCAGCATCAGTGTACCAGCTACCATTGTGAGAAGTTGTGATCTGCTTCAGTGAATTTTTTTTTCCTGGTTCTTTCAATACGGGTTTGCCCATTTCATAGTGGGCGATTTACATGAAAAACCTGCCCACAGCACTGTGTCTTCAACTTTTTTTGACCAAAACAGCATGACCCCATGCCTGACCCTCCCTATTTATTTAATCTCACCCCCCGCAGATGAAAAAATCCTCAAAGGGAAATATTTTGCTGATATGGAAGAGGTGAAACAAAACAACACAAAACAAACAAAAAAAACCCGGCAGAAACACTAAAAGTTATCAAAATCGAGGATTTCAAAAACTGTTTTGAGCAGTACAAAAAGCATCTCGATAGGTGTATTGCATCTAACAGAGTACTTTGAAGGTGACTGAAGTTTAAACTTGTAAGAATAAATACAGAATTTTTAATAAATACATTCCGTTTTTGGGGGGGGAGTCCCTCTTGTAGTTTAGGATAAAAAATATTTTCTCTAAAGAATGTGAGCCTTTCTATATGTCAGAAACTTCTAGTTGTCTATCAATATGTATTTTCTCCTTATTTTAAACAGTAGTATAAGCCAAGTTTTTATATAGGCACAAGGCCATATAAGAGGTCAGAGAACAGATGGTAAGAAAACAAAAATAGATGAATCATGAGCCGATAAAATTCAAGAAAGAAGTGGAAGAAAAAATGAAAATGCCAGAGAAAAATAAAATTAGAAAGAGTTAAAAGAACTATAAAATGATAAATATGAAAATCAGACAAAGGAACATGCAAAATGATAAAATATAAATTTCAAGGAAATTTACTATTGTTAAAAGAATAAGTGAATCTATGGATACAAAAGACATACTCAGAACTGTTTTACGCTAAGATGTGTCTTCATTATATTATAGTATTGGCTTGTAAAGAAAAAATTATTTGAACACCCAGGAAAAAGATCAAATAATTTTTAAGGGGCTAAAAATAAGTCTGACCTCAGTTTTCTCTATCAAAATATTCAACATTAGAAGATAGTAGAAAAAATGGTAACAAAGACCTCAGACATAAAATACAATCCAAAAATTCTTCCCTCACCCAAACTGTTGTTCAATAGAGTAATAATGTTTGAACAAGGAAACTCAGGCAATATTGCTATGTGTTCATCTTAAACAAGTGACTTGAGTTAATAGTTTTTGTCAAAGAGAGGGGAGTTGGAAAACTACAGCAAAATCATTAGAGGTAAAAAAATGAATCTATTTAACTAAAACATATGTGAGGATTAAGGTTATAGAGCTTTGTATAAATGTTATACCTCCAGACAATGCCACCAAAATGGGTAATGAAATAAGAGAAAATGTTGAAAGAATTTTAAAATGTGAAATTACATCTCTCTTACAGCTAATTGAAAATCGTATCCTTCAAAGATGATTAATTAGAGAAATTTCAGTTTAACAACATAAATGAAATTCAATATTATCAACAAATTGAATGTGTAAAAGAAAGGGTAGCAAGAGAAATATGCTAATATAAGCATTGCCGGTTTTAGAGAGTAAGTTGATATTATGTAAAAACTAGTGAGTTAAGAAATTTATAATTATAAATTAGAAGGTGACTGAAGTTTAAACTTATTAAGTTAAATATGCTTAATTTATTTATACGTAAATTCTATTTCTTAGGGGGATCTCCTTGTAGCTCAGGATAAAATAAATTTTCTCTAAAGAATGTGAAACTTTCTGTATGTCATAATACAGACAGAATTATACATTTTAATACAGATATAATTATAATTATACATTATAATTTTAAATTACAAAGTATCCATTTCAAGCTTAAGTATCTTTCCTATGTCAATCATATCAACCTATTGTAAATGGGTTAAACCCAATTATTAACTATAAAAAACTAATAAGTTGAAAAATCACATGAAACTCAATTATATATTAAACTAAAGATACAAACTTTTAAAAAAACCCCAAAAAGAACTACATGAAATCTAAATGCATTTCAAAAGAATAGAATCAGATAGTATTTTCTAATAGTCATACAAAACTAAAATTTACAAAAAATTAGAAAAAAGTGCCAAAAATTAAAAACAAATTAAATTTATCTACAAAAATTTGTGTGTCATAGATGAAATCAAAACTAAAATGTTAGAATATGTAGAAAATACTGGAATTAATGTCATCACCGACCAATACTCATGGTAGATATTGAAAAGAACCTAGAAAGCTATTGCTACCTTAAGTACTAATTTAAAGTTAACAAAATTAAAGTCAACAATTACATATAAACACTTTTTAAAAGAACACCACAAAAACTCAGGGAAAGCCAAATTTAGGAGCCAATAAAAATACGTTAGAATAAATACATTAGAAAAACAGAAAAAAAGATTAGAAATCACTGTTAAAGTAACACTAAAATTAAAAAATCATTAGCCAAAGCCAAAATAAAAATACATTTAAAAATTCAAATTAAGTGATTAATATTCCAGATAATATAATTTATTAAATGTCACTAGAAAATCTAAACCACTTAATTCACATAGAAAACATGAAGAGTGCTGTCATATTTCTACTCTGAAAACAGTACCTTGAGGTTATTTAAGGAATTCTACCAAGCCTTGAAGAAACAGATGTTTTCAATATTCTTTCAACTATTCTGGAGCAGTGGTTTTTTAATTTTAGTGCAAAGCAGAATCGTCTGAAGAGCTTCTTAAAACACAGACTAGTGACCCCAAACCCCAAAATTCTGATTTAGTAAGTCTGAGATGATACCATAAATTTGAATTTCAAGCAAGTTTCTAGAGCAGTAGTTCTCAACAGGTGGAGATATTGCCCATCAGTGGAAATTTGTCAATGTCTATAGTTTTTTTGGGTTTTTTTTGTAGCAACTGGGAGAGGGCTAATGGTGTCTAATAGGTAGAGGCCAGAGATGCTACCAAACATCCTACAATGCACAGAACAATCTCCCAAAACAATTATGTGACCCAAAATATTAATACTGTTGAAGTCTTAGGTGATACTGATTCTGCTGGTCTTTAGATTTACAACTTGAGTAGCACTGAGCTTGAGTTGACAATTTTTTTCTCTAATGAACTAGATAGCAAATATTTTGAGATTATGAGCCACATACAGTCTCTGTTGCACATTATTCTTTGTTTGCTTTTATAACTCTTTAAAAATACACAAATCATCCTTAGCTCATGGCCTTACCAATACAGACCACATGATGAATAATAGGAAAACAATTTTGCTATGGAATAAAAATACTAAGAATACAAATTCTTCTAGAACATAGTAAAATACATTTATTAAGTCTTAAAACTAATCATTAAAATTAATTACAAATTCTAGAAAGTCCTTAACATCAGAAACATTTAAAAATGTTCACTATCAACACTATTGGTTTATACTTTCTGGCAATAGTAACCCATATAAATATACAAAAAATTAATCTTCAAAAGGTAGTCAAAGAAAAGTAAAGTAGAAAAATAACTAGATGGTCACCATATCTATTTTCTACTTTCCTCGGATACATACTTAAAAACAAGTTCCCAATAGGCAGAGCCATGTAACTGAGTTTTACAATTAGAATACGGGCAGAATTTGAAGTCAGTCTACTAAAAATATTCCTAATCATCTTGGTTCCTTTCTCTTACAGCTGCCAGCTGAATACAGAGAATCTGTTGGAAAACACTGAAGTCCTGGGACAAGAATTGGCAAACTATGGCTCCATGGGTCAAATCTAGCCCATTGCCTGTCATTGTAAATTAGGTTTTATTGCACACAGACATGCTTATAAATTTACGTATTGTCTATTACTACTTTCAAGTTACAACAGTTGAGTAGCTGTAGTATAGACTAAATGATTGGAAAAGCATAAAATATTTCATATCTAGCCATTCACAGAAAAAAATTGGACAGATCTGCCCCAAGATGATGGAAATAGAAGACAGATAAAGCCTTTATCCCCAAATTGCTCCTTATAAAGAGACATCTTACCCTGTCATACTGTATTATACTGTATTGTAAAATAAAACTTTATTTTTCAAGCCACTGGAATTTGGTGCTCATTTCAGCCGTTAGCTAGTACTGACTACATTAGGAAAGTAAGATTATGACTATATATATAAGATGGCTAAGAAAAGAAAACCTTCTTCAACAAAAGTACAAGAAAAGTGGCAAATACCTACAGTGAGTTTAAAATGAAATGAAGAAGATTGATTTGGAAAAATTCACAAACATTACTT
Organism: Carlito syrichta; assembly: GCF_000164805.1. Classification (NCBI taxonomy): domain Eukaryota; kingdom Metazoa; phylum Chordata; class Mammalia; order Primates; family Tarsiidae; genus Carlito; species Carlito syrichta. The sequence continues at coordinate 263,876 of NW_007081372.1, forward strand.
GGAGTTACAAAAAGAGACTAGGACAAATCATATTTTAATTAGAATACATAAAATTTAAAGATTTTTTTACTAGATTGATCCAGAATTTTGATTTCTTTCAAATAAGATATAAATGGATTTTCCCAATTAAACAAGCTATCTCTAAACTTTATTCAGAAATATAAACATACAAGCATAACCAAGATTGAAATAAATTCAAGATGAACCAAATAAGTTAAAGTAAAAAAAGAAAACACAAAACATTAGAAGTAACAGAAATCATTTTAATGATCTCTGAGATTAAGACCTTCCAAAGTGTGATGCAAATCCTAAAATCCACTAAAAAAAGAAAAGATTGAAAATTTCAGCTCTATAAATTCCACCAATATCTCCTCTTTTCATATATATACACATATTCACAAGTATATATACATATATGTATATATATGCTTATATATATGTATATATGCATATATATGTATGTGATAATATAAGCACTGTCAAAGAAAATCAACAAACTGGGGAAGATATTAGCAATATGCTTAACAGAAAGAGGCTAACTTTTAAAATTTTAATACATCAAAAGCTTCTACAAATCAACAAGAGCCAATATTCTTTAGAAAAGGAAATCCGACATACAAATATATGAAAAGATGTTTAATCTTATTTGTAATAAGATATAAATAAAATATTTAAAAATATTATTTTATCAGATTACTCAATATCAAATAGTTTTATAATATACAATGTTAACTAGAGTATGAATAAAATGATACTCAGATGGTTGGCACCCATGGACTCAGTCTCCAGGCACTATTCTGCAGACCCAGGCTCAATGCCAGGCCATTTGAAAACGCTAACTGCAAGCCTGCTGTAAGCTCCAACACCTGACCTGCCATTACCCTGGATAACCCTGACTGGCAAAGATATTTTCCTTCTGAAGTCAGTCTGTAAGGACTGGAAGAAGTATCTACTTATTCAAATGTGCAGTTACCAATGAAAGGCCACAAGGACAATGAATAATCATGGAAATATCACACCATCAAAGGAACAAAATAAAGTAAGAGTCACCAACTTTAAAGAAATGAAAATCTACTTATTTATTATAAATAATAGTCAAAGAAGATCAGTGAGCTACAAGAGAATACATAAACAACTAAATGACAGCAGGAAAACAATATATGAATGGAACGAAAACTTCGGCAAAGAACAGAAACCATAAAGGACCAAATAGAGATTCTGGAGCAGAAGAAAACAATGGCTAGACTGAAAAATATCATAAAAAGATTCAACAGTACTCATTCAAGAAGAGTTTAGAATCAGCAAGCTCAAAGAAAGGTCATTTAAAATTATAGGGAAACAAAAACAAAATGAATTTAAAAAGAGAGAGGAGAGTTTATGAGACATATGAAATACCATCACATGAACCAATATACACATTATGAGAATCAAATGAGGAACAGAGAAAAAGAGCAAAAGGGAACAGACATAAAACTCCCAAATCTGTCAAGGAAAATAAACAACTAGATTCACAAAGCCCAAAGAACCTATAATAGATTAAATATAACCTACTTAGAGATCTTCACAGAGACACATTATAATAAAATTCTCAGAAGAAAACCAAAAACAGAATTTTGAAAGCAGCAAGAGAGAAATAATTCATCACATTCAAGAGAACCCCAATAAGACACTCAGCTGATTTCTCAGCAGAACCACTGCAGGCTAAGAGACAGTGAGATGATATATTCAAAGTGCTGAAAGGAAAACAAAACCCTGCTGAACAAGAATAATATATTTGGCAAGGTTGTTCATCAGAAATGAAAAAAAATTAGACTTTTCAAGATAGAAAAACCAAACACACAAAAAAACTGTGAGAGTTCATTATCTCTTAACTCATCTTACAAGGGGATTCTTCAAGTTGAAACAAAATGATGCTAAGTAACAATGTGAAAACATATAACAGTATAAAGCTCACCATAAAGGTAAGAAGACAGTCAAATTCAAAATAGTTTAATGCTGTAAAGGTATTGCATATATTACTTAATTCTAGTATCAAAGTTAAAAGACAAATGTTTTAAAAATAACTGCCAGGCACAGTGGTTCATGCATGTAATCTCAGCACTTTGGGATGCAGAGGTGAGACGATTGCCTGAGCCCAGGGGTTCGAGACCAGCTCAAGCAACTTAGTGAGACCTCGTCTCTACAATAAATAAGAAAATTAGCTGGGTGTGGTGGTGCACACCTGTAGTTCCAGCTACATGGAAGGCTAAGGCAGAAGGATCGCATGAGCCCAACAGGCCAAGGTTGCAGTGAGCCATGAGCATGCCACTGCACTCCAGCTCGGCAACAGAGAGAAACTCCAACTCAAATAAATAAATAAATAAATAACTATACCTATAATAATTTTTAATGTATAGACAATATATACAAGATGCAAACTGTGATAACAATAACATGCTATGTGGGGAGAGAAGAAATAAAAGTATAGAGATTTTGTATGTAGTTGAAGTTAACTAGTTATCAGCTTAAAATTTACTGCTACAACTGAACTTTTTGTAGGCCTTGTGGTAACCACAAATAATAAAAAAACACTACAGTATACACACAAAAGACAAAGATAAAGGAATCAAAGCATATCACTACAAAAAAAATAACAGCACAAAAGAAGACACCATGAGAGAAGGGAACAACAGAATTGCAAAAGCATCAGAAGACAATTAACAAAATGTTAGTAGTAAACCCTTATCTATCAATAATTACTTCAAATATAAATGGATTAAATTTTCCAATCAAAATACTTAGAATGACTGAATGGATAAATAGCAACATCCAACTATATACTGCCTACAAGTTCTTTTTACTTTAAGGACACATGTAAATTAAAAATGAAGTAATGAACAAAGATATTCCATGCAAATGTATAAAAAAAAAAAAGAGCAGGGAGTGCCTATACTTATATTAGCCAAAATAGACTTTAAGTCAAAAATTATCATAAGATGATAAGGAGATTAATTTATCAACAGGATATAAAAATTGCAAATGTACATACAGCAAAATCAGAGAACCTAAATAAAGTACATATTAGGATAATTGAAGAGATAAGTTGACAGCAATACAATAATAGAGAACTTCAATATCCTACTTTTGACAATGGACAGATCAGCAAGAGAAAAAAAAAAAATCAGTAAGAAAACAGTGGACTTGAAGAGCACTATAGATCAAATGAACCTAAAAGATATAAAAAATTTCATTTAACAGCAGCAGAATTCTTTTCATTCAAGAAGAACACATTCTTTTCAAGCATGCATGGAACATTACCCAGGATAGAACACACGTTAGCCTACAAATCAAGACAGTTCTAAAAAGATTGAAATCATGTCAAGTATCTTTTCCAACTATAATGGTATCAAATTATAAACCAATAATGGAAGGAATTTCCGAAAATTTACAAATGCATGGAAATTAAATAACATGCTCCTGAAAAACCAGTAAATCAATGAAGAAATTAAAATGGAAATTTAAAAAATCTTGAGACAAACAAAATTGGACAAGCAACATACCAAAACATATGAGATGCAGTAAAGATTATCCTAAGAGGAAAGTTTATAGTAATAAACACCTACATCAAAAAAAGAAGAAAGATCTCAAATAAATAACCTAACATTACATCTCAAAAAACTAGAGAAAAACTATAACAAATTAAACTCAAAGTTAACAGAACAAAGGAAATAATGATTAGAGCAGAAAAATAAAATAAAACAGAGACTAGAAAACAGTAGAAAAGAAAACTAAGAGTTTTTTGAAAAGATCAGTGGAATTGGCAAATCTTTAGCTAGAGTTAAAAAGATAGTACTCAATTATAAATGAAAGAAAATATATTACAACAGATGCCACAGAACTACAAAGGATCATAAGAGAGAACTATGAAGAGTTAGTTATTCATCAACAAGTTGATGTATAACCCCAAAGAGCTTAGATGCAAAAATTCATAACAAAACACTATCAAACCAAATTCAATAGCACATTAAAAAGATCATTCATTATGATTAAGTGGTATTTCTATTTGGATGCAAGGATGAACTAAAAGATACAAAACATTAAATGTAGTATACACACTAATATAATGACCAAAACCATATGATCATTTCAGTAAACGCAGAAAAGACACTTGACAAAAGTAAGCATCACTTCATTATAAAAACTCAACAAGTTAGGTATTACAACTACTACATGAATTTAGTAAAGTTGCAGGATACAAAATCAGTATATAAATAAAATTCAGCAGCATTTCTATGTACTAACACTAAATTAAAACTGAAATTTTAAAAGAAATTTTAAAAATCTCACTTACAATTGAATAAAAAATATTTATGATAAATTTAACCAAAAAAGGTGAAATATCTGTATACTGAAAAACATAAAATACTAATGAATAAAATTGAAGATGACACAAATAAATGAAAATATATTCTGTGTTCCTGAATTAGAAGAATTAATATTGTTAAAATATTCATACTATCAAAGCAATCCACATATTCAAAGCAATTCCTATCAAAGTTCCAATGACATTTTTCACAGAGATAAAAAAACAATTCTAAAATTTGTAAGGAAACACAAAAGAATCTGAATAGCCAAAGAAATTTTGAGCAGAAAGAATCAAGCTATAGACAGCACTCATGATTTCAAAATATATGGCACATACATAGTAAACAAAACAATAATGTACCAGCATAAACACAGACATGTAGACCAATCGATCAGATCAGGGAATCCAGAAATAAATGGACACATTCAGAGTCAAGCAATATTTGACAAAGAGGCCACACAATGAAAAAGGAGAGTCTCTTCAACAGACAGCGTTGGAAAAATGGAATATCTGCATGCGGAGTAATTAAATTATACCTTCATATCATATCACATACAAAAATCAACTCAAGATAGATTAAAAACCTAAAAGTAAGACCTGAAACCACAGAACTTCTAGAAGAAAACCTAGGGGAAAGTTCCATGACATTGGTCTAGGCCAAAACTATTTGAATATGATTGCAAAAGCACAGTAGACAAAAGCAAAAATAGACAAACATGATTACATTAAATTAAACAGCTTCTGCACAGCCAAGGAAACAATCAATAGATTGAAGAGACAACCTACAGATAGGAAGAAAACATTTGCAGACTATATATCTAATAAGAAATTAATATCCAAATCATTTAAGAAATGCAAGTAACTCAATAGAAAAAAAAATTAGCAAAATTTAAAAATGGGCAAAGAACCTGAATAGATATTTCTCAGAATAAGACACATAAACAGCTGGGCTCGGTGGCTCAGCCTGTAATCCCGTGCTTTGGGAGGGGATTGCCTGAGCCCGCGGGTTCGAGACCCACCTGGGCAATTTGACGAGACCTCATCTCTACAATAAATCAAAAAATTAGCCGGGCGTGGTAGCGCACGCCTGTAGTTCCAGCTACTTGGAAGGCTGAGGCAGAAGGATCGCCGGAGCTCAGCAGGTCGAGGCTGCAGTGGCTGGGAGCGGCCACTGTACTCCAGTCTGGGCGACAGAGTGAGACTTCAACTCAAAAAAAAGACATATAAACATGTTTAAAAAATCAACATTACTAATCATCACGGAAATGCAAATCAAAACCACAACGAGATATCACCTCATAACTGTTAGAATGTCTATTATCACAAAGATGAAAGATGACAAGCATTGGGGAGGATGTGGAGAAAAGAGAACCCTTGTACTCTGTTGGTAGGAATGGAAATTAGCACAGTCATTATGGAAAACAGTATGGAAGTTTCTCAAAAAATTAGAACTAGAACAACTGTATCACCCAGAAATCTCCCTCTTGGGTACATATACAAAGGGAATAAAATGATCATTTTGAAGAGATATCTATACTCCCATGTTCATTGCAGCATTATTCACAGTAACCAGGATAGGGAATCAACAAATGAATGAATAAAGAAAACATGCTAAATAATGGTATATCCCAGCAATCCCCATTCTAGGAAGAAGAATTCTACCCAGAAGAATTCACATCATTCTACAAAAAAGATACCTGCACCCACATGTTTATGGCAGCACTATTCACAAAAGCAAACATGGAACCAACCATGCTGCCCATTGAAAGTAGACTGGATTAAAAAACAAAAAAAGCTGTGGTATATATGCACAATTACATAGCCATAAAGGACAAAATAATGGATTTCATAGCAACTTGGATGGACTTAGAGTCTATCATACTCAGTGATCTATGACAGAAACAAAGAACTGAATACCACATCATCTCACTCAAAAGTAGGTTCTGAACATTGATACCACATCTTCTCACTCAAAAGTAGGTTCTGAACATTAATCACAATACTAAAAGAGAAGGATCAGCAGTAGCCAGACACTGCCAAGGGAGGGAGGGAGGGGTGGGAGACATAACATCACTAAGGGTTGCTAATCCTAAACTACTGGAAGTGAGGACCAGTGAGAGGCCCAAACTTCACCTGTATGTAGACCACTTATGTACCTAATCCTGATTTGTACCCTACATATTTAAAATAAAATAAAGGGGTGGGAGAAATTCTGTCATTTGCTACTACATACATAAATCTGGAGGTTATTATGTAAGTGAAATAAGTCAGACAGTGTAACACAAATACTGCATGATTTCACCTATATATGGAATCTAAAAAAGTTGAAGTCTTAGGAGTAGAGAGTAGAAAGGTGGTTGCCAGAGTCTGGGTGGTAGTGGAAATTGGGAGATGTTAGTCAAAGAATACAAACTTTTGCTTAGGCAGAATGAGTAAGTTCTGGAGATCTAAAAGCATAGTGACTGCAGTTACTAATAATGCATCATACACTTGAAATTTGCTAAGAGAGTAGATCCTAAATGCTCTCAGCACACATACCCAAACAACAATGTGAGATAATGGATATGTGAATTAGTCTGAGAGTGGTAATCATCTCACAATGTAGAAATATATTAAAACATCACATCGAGCACCTCAAATATATGTAATTTTTATTTGTCAACTATACATCAATAAAATTGGAGGAAAAATAACATTCTTGGACATTACCAGCAACATTGTAAAATGACAAAGTTTCATAGGAAAAAATTTGCAAATATCTACCTGTAATTGAAAATTACTTTCCACTAAAATAATAATTCTTGTCTTATATGTTTTCTACGTACAAAATGTTGCAGAAGTATCATTTGTAATCCCAAGAGATTAGAATCTAAATACCTTTCAATAGGGGCTTATTAAATGAATTGAAGTATATCCATGTAGAGATAGATTTATACATATATTAGATTCAAAGACATATTAACAATAAAAGAAAACTAAAGAATAAAATCTGTAGTGTGCTGCATTTTTCTAAAAAAAGAGGAAAATATATGTGCATGTTTGTGTGTGCATCGAAATCTCTGGCAGAATGCAAAGAAGTAATAACAGGACTGGTCACCGGAAGGGCAACTAGTGGATGAATAACAGAAGTTGGAAGGACATCGCTCAATGTTTATTCTTTTTAATATCTAAAATTTTACATAAAATGTTAAATATATTGATATATGTATTTATAAATATATCAATATATCTTATATTTCTATATCAACATATGGATATATTTAACATCTAAAATCACATATAGGCTTATATATGGATTGTAGATATATTTAACATTTAAATATATAGTATATAGCAATAAAAGCAATTTAATATATAAATGTTTAACATAGATAGATAGATAAAAGCTGTTATGCATTCCTACTACTCATTGGTTATATAAATAAATGCAAAGGTTTATGTTTTATAACCTGGGATTTAGAGAAAACACTGTATTTTAAAGGAGTGCAAAAATATAAACAGAAAAAGGAGTGTTTGCAAAATAAAAATATGCACACAGAAATATATCAATAACTTAATACCTACTGTAACATATTTTTCTAGACCTTGTAACTTATACAAAGACATGATAAACAAAATAATATTAGGACATTAATGACTTTAAACACTTGCAATGTGTAAAAATTATAAATAAGAGAGTCATTATAAGATCATCATCATTTACTAAAACTAATATTTTTTTACAAAGGTCAGACATTACAGAAACAGAATTTTAGTAAAGTTAGAATCGACAAATTATTTGTAATACACAGACTGGGTTTTACTTAACTGCCCATCAGCCATTCTGATCACAATATTAATTACTTGAAAATTCCAAGAAAGCTATTGCTAAGATAACTTCAAATCCTTTATTTTAAATATGCCTCTCAGCTACTGGATTAATATGGTTTCATGCCTTTGGTTTTCAGGCTGGAAAATGAAATGAAAAAAACCAATGGTGCAGAAAAGGTATAAAGGTTTCTTTTCCTATAAAGGTACCAGTTTGTGGTTATTAAAACTCCAAGTTCTCCAGGCGCCTAATCTGCTTGCAGGCACATAATTAAAATATTCACCCTTCCAGCATCAGAAAAATACAAATATACAAACAAGCCAGACTTTGTTCAAAATCAGCCAAAGATGCTGTCTTGAAATAGACATAACAATAACTATTTTTCAGGATAAGTAATTTAAACAATACTCTCAATGACCATATGTTTTCACAGAGTTCAGCACCCTCTCCTATGTTTACATGAGTTAAAAACCCTTATTGATTAATAAAACAGGTTCTTTAAACTAAGATTTTAACTAATTCCTTGTAAGAAGAATTCACAATTGATCCCAGAGACTGTATAATTACTGGTCTGCTCTCTGTGAGCTTATATTTGCTTATTAATTTTATAATTGCACATAATTAATTTAAACATGGGTTTACATATTCTCAAGTAATTTTTTATTATCAAAAATAACATCCAGTAATTAAAAATACATATTATATACATTATATATATATAACCCTAACCATATATATATATATATATATATATATATATATATATATAAGCTATGACACATGTCCTAAGTCAACTGAGAACTGTGGAAAAGATTCCGGCAACCAGGATGTACAGAACAACAAGGGTATGTTTTGTCAACCTAATCATACACCTCCTATTAATTGTCTAAAAATATTCAATGCTCTAGTTTCATAAGGATGCCTTGTGCTTTCCCTGTTTATAACATCTATCACCCTCACTCCTGGAATCACTAATCATTACTTTTCCTATCAAAATTCTATCATCTCCCCTCCATGAAATCTTGTAATTTGGACCTACATAATTTTATCTGCCATTCTCTTATGATAAATCATAGTCTTTGATTCTTTTAAATAGTTGCTTATATTATTATTTTGCTCATCAGATTGAACTCCCTTTGAGGAAAGGCTTACACATTATTAATCTCTGAATCCTCTAAGAATGCTTACCACCATGCCTTTAATATAAAGTAGCTGCATAGCTACATTATTTTTTAAAATTTTGATGCTTTTTAATTTTATTTTTTTAAAGGTTAGATTCAAGGAGTACATGTGCAAGTTTGTTACACAGATATATCACATGACAGTAAAGCAGCTGAATTCTTGGTGGATGAGTGAACATTTTCAGCATCCATATAAATTGTGTAATAGTTCCAACTGATCATTAATTACGATGGCTAAAATCATCAGACTGGGTTCATCAGTGTCTTTTAGATTCAATTTAACCAATAATAGAAAACATGGTCAATAATTTAAAATATTTTAAAAATAACTTTCTTTAGGACTTTAAATTGTATGAGCAAATATTCATAAAAACTTTTAAAAGCCAACAAATGGAAAGCTTAATTGAGCCATTGTGTAGGAAATTATGCTGTTTTCTGTATGGAAGGCACATGGGTACCCAAGGCAATTCCTCTAGATGTGATCCCTGACATCTTCGCCTGCTAAGCCCTGAGTATTTTTTTATAAGTATGTTACAATAAATACAACTATTTATTGCAAGAACTTCAGGAGGTAGGTATCCTTCCCCCGTTGTACAGATAAGAAAACTGAGCCCAGAGAAGTTGCATAGATGGAGAAAATCACACAGCTAGTAAAAGATAAAGAGGAGATTCCATCTCCCTAGTTTCTATTACTCTATTTTAGTGGAATAAAGAAGATTAATTTCTGTTTTTGTTTTGGAGATTGTTTTATGAACAGTGATGACAAAGTTCTTTTATCTACCAATTCACCTCAGTTTCATCACTATAATCTGATTATATTTTTAACATTGTAGTTTTCTAAAGAAAAATATTGCATAATAAAAACATAATAAGAAGAAAATGAAGATTCAGATTTTTTATTCTAACTGTAACTTTGCTCATTTATCTTTTCTGTCTTTGTTTTCTTTTGCTCCAAATAGATAATGATGCTTATCTTCTCAGTTTCTCACAAGAAAAACAGTGAAAATATACTGATTCTGAAGGACACATATAGGACATACTAATTAGTACTATTATTTGTTTAATATTCTATGTTCACATATGTCTAATTTTTTACATTAAATTTTTGGGAAATTATAATTAATATCATATGGTTTTTAGAAGAAAGTACATATATCTGGAAACCTAAAGATCTGGATTCAATTATTAGTTTTGCTATTTATTAAACTAATTAGTTAGTTCTTCTGAGTCTTAACTTTCTCATTTGTAAAATAGAGAACACATGTAAAAGAGTGTGCCAAAAAATGTATACACATCTTAAGAAAAGAAAAAAACTATTAAAATTGTAATACTCAACATATACCAACAACAAAAGATGAATATAAGTTCCATTTGACTTCTGTTATTAAGAGAGGTGCTCAGGGCAACTCCTTCAGGTCCCCTCCCACTGTGGGAGCTTCTCTGTCCTCTAAATCCTGCTTTCTCTCTCTCTCTCTCTCACACACACACACACACACACACACACACACACACACACACACACACACACAAAGAGAGAGGTGCTCAAAGTGGTTACCATCAGCATTCAGACACTTCTGATGATGGCAAACTACTGCGGAACTTGTTGCTGTGCGTGAACTTCCAGATCTTCTCTTGTTACTATCACACACAGGACTACACATGTCAAACTTATCATGAATGCATGCAACTGTTGGGCATATGAGAGGTTCTGTTGCATACTCACACCTCCATTGTTGTTGTACTTTCACTACGTTCTCAAATTTCAAATATCTCTTTGAAATGGTCTTGAACTCCTCCAATGACAACCATGTTTCCACTGTTTTCTTTGACTGTCCTGCTTGTCATGTGGTGATGCTACCATTCACTTGATTAACGCCATTTTTTGAGCAAACGTCATACTACACATTGCTACCATAATTCGATTCAACTTTGAAAAGTAATGCATAGATAACATCTCTTAAAATGTGTATACTTTTTTGGCACCTCCCAAATACCCTTGGTGTATATATACAAACATACATATATCTAGCTAGTTGTATATCTATGTATCCCATCGTGAAGATACAAGAAGTACATAAGAGATCATGTATGTAAAGGACATATCTCACTGTTAGGCAAGCAAAAGGCAATGAATAAAAATAAGTTTTCTTATTTATTGTGGGTGGTTGCATTATTTTTCTTAATTCTTGACTTTCTCTATGCACATTTTGTTTTTTAGTTGGAGTCTCACCTGTTGCCCAGGGTGGAGTGCAGTGGCAGGGTCACAGCCACTGCAGCCTCGGCCTGCTGGGCTCAGGCAATCCTTCAACCTCAGCCTTCCAAATAGGTGGAACTACAGGCACGTGCTACCAATCCCAGCTAAATTTTTGATTTATTGTAGTGATGAAGGCTCACTAAGTGCCCGGGTTGGTCTCGAACTCCTGGACTCAGTCAATCCTCTCGCCTCGGTCTCCCAAAGTGCTGGGATTACAGGCTTGAGCAACCACACCCGGCCCACATTCTTTGCCATGAGATTTTGGGTACCCTTTCCCATCTCTTGACCTTAGGTTTTAACCAATGGAATGTAGCAGACATAATCCAAACAGAGGTTTGACATGTGCTTGTTCTTATATTACTGAGTTTTCCCTCTTGGGCATCTGTAATGACCACGAAAATATCAAGCCTAAGTAGTCCATGGTCCAAGGATGTGAAAAAGCATGTGATGAGGAAACTTACACTCAGTCTGCATCTTGTAATCAAGACCAGCCAGACTCAGCTCAGAGCATGCAATCCTCAGCTGTGAAAAATCCAGTGTAAAAGTAAAAATGGTTTTTGATTGTCATAAGACACTGAGTGTTGTGGTGGTTTGTTATGCATTATTGTGGCAATTGATAAATGATAAAAAAAATTGGTGCTGAGAAGTGAGGCACTATTGTGTCATATATATATATGTAGCACCCGCTTTGGGATTAGGGGGTAAAGGACAATGGAATTGTCACAGGAGGCTAGAAAATGGAGAATTCATTTCCTATATCAGGAAAATATTCGATAAAAGTTTGCCTTTGGTTATTTGGAAACCGAAAATATACCTAATGAACATGTGAACTTAGGCAAGCAGGTTCCAGTTATTATATTTACTATGAGTAGTTTTCTACTAGGTGTATTTGGGCAAGACTCTATAAGAAACAGACAAGCTCATTAAATAACTGACTGGTTTGTAAACAGAATGGAGAGTATATATATTGCACCCGGAATTGTTGGGCTTTTCTGAGCAGGAAAATAAAATTGATTTTCATTTCTAGCCTTGCCAGTCAGGAAAACATCTTCAACAGAAGGTATAACCTGGGGACAAAAATCAAACCACATATATAATGTATTTATGTAACTACATATCAGAATGTCAGACACCTAGGAGGCATTATTAAATTTAAGACTTTCTCTTATAACAGGACTAATTTCATTCAGTGGAATATTACATAGCAGTTAATATTAATGAACTAGATCCTAAATGCTTCAACGTGGATATAACGCTGAGTGATAAAAGCAAACTTCAAAACAAGTTATAAATCATGATATTAAAATTTAAAAGCATTAGCTTAGTATATATTGTTTATACATGTATGTAAAAAATGTGCAAAGGTACACATTTGCACACATCTATTTCAGAATAGAAGTTAAAAGCAAGGGAAAGGATAGCGTTTTAGCTGCATCTGTAGCTTTTCTCATATTTTTGCATATATATTGTATGAAAAAATATGGCAAAATGTTAATTCTGATAAATGTACGTGGTATCTTTTAAATTGGCTTACTTTTCTGAGTTTTTGAATTATTTTATAATGAGAACTGAAAAATAAGATTAAATGGAAGGAGCTAAAAACACTCCTTTTAGTACACAACTTCAGACTAATTATTTGTGGGTGAGAAGTAATAAGTTAATATTTAAATACCAAATTATGCATTTTGCTACTTGGACACTCTTGCTGTACACTGGTCTTAAATGCAAGCGCACGTGTATGTATATGTGTAATATTATGAAAGAGAACCCAATTTATTCACATACTTGCCTGGCTAGTCACCAAAGAAGAAATATAACCCTAATTATTTACACCAGTTATTTTTTAAAAGGTTCCTTGCCTGCGCATGCAATCAATTACAGCCTACCCACTGGTACTATAACAAAACCTGGAGAAAAATACAGGTCAAGTAGGAGATTGCAATTAAACATCTAAATGCTGAAAGAAACAACATGTCTGCCACATAAATCCAGGAAAGAGTTTGAAAACAAGCAAGTTGTATTCATGTTTTTCCTGCCTATCATGTCAAGTTTCAACAAGTAGGCAGTACATATTTTCATCAGATGTTTGCCAAAGACTCAGAGGATCATTTTAGTTTCCAATTGTTCTCTGGATTTTCTGAGAGGCTCGTGTCTCTGAATTATTTTCCTTGGGAGAGTTCATTGTGAATGGAAGGGATCAAGGTCATGAATGTGGGCTGGGGAGAATGGGACAGCTGAGGTAATGAGTTGCTGATTTTTGAATAGTGCTGACTAATACATCCAAATTTTTCTATAAGCGATTTTTTAAAAAATGAAAGCATTAAACACAATTTCTAAAGTTCTAAAAATACAGACACTTTTTAGAGTTGTCATTTTTTCTTAGGTGGATAATTGTCTTGGGATCCAGGCTTTATTATTATGTAGTAACTGTCATTTACCCTACACTATAACAAATGTGTTCCATGTATGTTAGTTTATCCACACAATAACTTTTTATCTGAAGCTTTATTGTCCAAGTGTCTACATTTGCAAGCTCACATTGGGAAGCAAAGGCTTTTATAATATGCAATATTCATTATACACTGAACCATAACGTTAGTCCACCCTCAAATATTCTTCCCCGCTTAACATGTAGTGGTAGCACATAGCTATAATTATAACTTGTTTTATATTAGGTGAACTACACTTGTTTGTATAACTCAATATTTGCTGGATAAAGTCCTAATAAAACTTATTTTTTTCTTACTTACTATGAAATTGAGTTATTTTCTAAAATGGACTCACTTTTTTCTATTTCTAATTTTCTTTAATAACAAACATCCTCTGTTCTATTATTATCATAATTTTTAGATAAGCAAATTGATGCCAAAAGGTAGTCTTTCTCTATTGCTTTCATATCCACAGACAACCACATCAAGAGCCTGGGGAAACTCGAGTCTAACTTACTTTAATTTTTATGTTTTTAACCATAAATTTTTATGAATTTTTAACCATAATTCAGCCTAACACTCCAAACAAAAATATAACAGCTTCCAAAATTAAGGCACTGATGTAGGTGTTCTGGAGAGACAATGAAAAAGACAATGAAAGACTCTTGGTAACTGTGAATGGAAACCTTGTGAGCTACTGGCAAACATAAGACCTTTGAAACAGGGGGACATCTCTTCACCATGGTTGCAAGAATCTCCACAAGTGAGAAATATGTAAGTATTCCACATTTCCTCCAAGAGGTTGGAAACCACCTTGAGAGAATAATTCCTGATGTAATTCCAACTCAGTTTCATCCACCTCAGAGCCTTTGCATCTGGTCTACTTCTGTGGGTAATATTGAGAAAAAAATCATTAAAATTAATTAATTTGGCTCAATACCCCAAGCATGATTTTCTAAGTAACTCTTCAATTTAACATACCAATTCCAGTTGATTTAGACTTAATCTATGCCCTCAGATAAACAACATTCATTAAATTGTCTTATGCCCCAATAACTATGTAGTTTAGAAATATCAATTGTACAATAGTTAAAAATAAGATAGGCTACATTAAAAAGGTTCAGTTTCATGACATTTAGACTGAAAGTGCCATATTGCTAACCCAATAAAGGATCTCTTTTTCAGTTTACCAGAATATTGTATTGTATACTTCAAAATAATGAAAAGTGAGGATTTTTAAATATTCTTACCATAAAAAAATGATAAATATTTGAGGTGATGGTCATGCAAAATGTCCTGATTTGATCATTTTCTATGTCTATGTGTATTGAAACATATTCTGGGGACAAGAAGTGACTTTAAGTGCTAATCCTCCATGTATCTTTTGACTAACCCCAAGTTCAGGAATGCTTCCCAAATGTCTAGCCGATGTATTACTCTTTATGTAGGAATGCCTATTCACCGTTAAGTTTCCTCCAAAACAACCCTTGATGTTGTTGCAGAAATCATAGGCCGTGATGTCTATAGCCACCTACACATTCCTTCCAGAGCATGCATACATTTTCCCCCTAAGATATAAGTCCTGGCTCTGGGGGACTGAGGTGCAGAGATCTACATGTCTTGCAGCCACCCAAGTTCTGTCTGTAAGTTCTTCCTAATAAATCATCCCATACCAACAAAACGGATCTGTGTCTCTCTTTCTTTGGTTTCTTGGATCCTTTGACATTTACAGCCACTTGGCCTTTGGCACTTGGCCACTTAGCAAACACAGGTCCTTCGCAGAACCACACTGCACCCTAGAAATACAGGTACTTATTTTGTGGCAATAAAAATAAACTAAAATAAAATCTTAGTCATCACGAGAATGCATGGGGTCACCTTCCCTGCTGTAGAATGGAAGTAGCAGAGAAGGCACCAAAAACCAGAGAAGCACCCGTGTTAGAAAGCAAGTGAAGGCATTCTCAGATTAATAGCAAGGGGCTACATGTATTTGCAGAAGGTATTAGAGGAAAGTTGACTTGAAAACTGATAAATGTTCAACTGACAGTGAACTTGAAGCACTTGCAAAAGCACTTGCAAAACTCAGTCTTGAAATAAAGTAACACTCCTATTCCCATATATTTGGGGGCACATAGAGGAGGAGAAATTGGACTAGAACAGTGTATATGGAGGCATAACATCTGACTAGAACAGAAATAACATGATTGTATCCCCTGGCTAAGGATGTCCACTAATTTCTCAACGAAAAGAATCTCAGTTGACAGCAGCTCCGGGTATGTACTATTTATATAGATCTGGCTACATTTAACAAAAATAGGTCATTGTATTGAGTTCTCATTTCAGAGTGTGAATTTATTCAATCCTAACTAAATAATAGCAAATATTATTCTAGCACTTATGGGTACATAATTAATTTAATAATTGCAGCACTTCTTTGCTGTAGGTATATTACTATTCTTGGCATAGAGATGAGGTTTCTTTGGCATAAAAAAGTTAAGCAACAAGGTGAAGGTCACACAGATTGTAGATGGAGAGCCAGGGTTCAACCTAGGCAGCCTGACACCAGAGTCCATCTCTTCACTATGCTACCTCAGACCAAAGAAAATCCTCAGGATGATATTATAAGATTCACGTTAAGGAACATTGAGTATTATCAACAAGATACTATATTAAGTATAGAGCCCAGAGATGAACATTATTGTTTACATGTAAATACTAAACTCAACAAAGTCTCACAGAGACTGGACTATCTAAGAACATCAGTGCTGGGCACAAGGAAAGAACAGTCAGCATGTAAATTGTTTGGCTAATTGCCATAAATGCAACACTCAACTTGTTGCTTCTATTGACAAAAATAGAGATGTATTAGGTAATTAGCATCCTTAACAAATTCCATATGAATATGCTTATTTATGTCCCAAAGTGCTACATATTACAACAGTCTCCTTTCACCCCCCTTTGTTCTTTGCCTCCTTCCTCTCTCCTTCCTGCCATCCTTCTTCAACTCAATTCATATTTTTGAGCATACATGTGAGTAAGACACTTTCTGCTCATTCAATATAGACAACACATTAAAATAGATATTAAAGACCAAAAAAAGATCTTAAATAGAAGAAATCTTTAAAGAGTTTAGAAATGTTCATTTTATCCTTAGCTTCTCCTTACCTCCTGGCACATTCTGTAGCTTTTATTTTATAACTGCAGACCCACAGACAGTAAGAGAGGCACACCTGTATAAACACCAAACCCCAGAGATTTGGATTGGTTTGCAGCCAGCACCAGGCATCACATGCTTTCATATTCTGTCTCACTTGAGCTCTATCAACACCTGAGGGAAAGCCCAAGACTGAGGGACTAAACCCTGAGAAACTTGGCACAGCATAGCTATGGCTCCAACACCTGGACTAAATGAGGAAGTCTCAAAAATAACGTCTGACCGTTTTCAGAAACTTTTCCTTTCTTATGATTTAAAATTCATCCCAGACTTGGTGTGATATATGTGAGGAGAGACAAATCCACAGAGAACTATCTAGGAAAGATTCAAATGAACCACATTATTAATCCTGTTAGGGAAGGGGTACAGAGATCATTGCTGCGTGACATCTTTTTAGGGACATTTGGTGACCGATACCAGTGAACTGTTGAATTGTATTTTTTTCTTTTCCAATTCTTTGCATTTTGGAAAATCTTTATGGCTAAAATAAAAGAGATTTACAGGGGCTTTGATGCAGAACACACAGTTCTCTTTAGGGAATATTGTAATCTGTAATTCATTATCCCCACTTAGGGAGAATGGAAATTGTCTGACCATTCTGGTCCTGAGAGAGACTCTATTATTCTCTTCATCACTTTACAACGCCCACTCCAGCTCCAAAGAAAGGACGACACTAGCAGAGGGAGTAAACATAGGCCTTGTCTTGCTAAAGGCAGAAGGAACTTGAGGGAACTACAGATACCCTTCTACAGAGCCCTTACAGAAAGTCCTTCTAACAACCTATGAAGGAAGTAAGATCATTGTTATTATTGTCTCGCATATTCTTCAAGTCTTTTTTCAAATGTCACCTGATTGGTCTTTCTCTGACAATTCTTCATAAAATAGCAACTGTTTCCCGCCTTTCCTCCAGTTCTTCTTATCCCTTTGTTGGTTGAAGCTTTAATTTTATCATTTAACTCTGTCTAGCATATTATACATTTATGTATTTATATAATGTCAGTCTCACTTGACTAGAATGAAAATAGTGACTGTTTTGTTCATTGGTCTATACATGAAGCTCAAAATAGTACCTGTCAGGTAGTTTGTACTTAGTCAATATAAACTGAATGAATAAATAATTAATAAATAAGTGAATATAAAGGTTCAGAAGAATGTGACTTGTTCAAGTTAGAAAGTTGATGATAGATTCTTAACTCAAACTTTGTTCTTAGAAATCTTTATTTTACCCTTTTTCTGTAGAAATCCTAAATGCCCCTTTGAGGTCTGATGCCACCTAAATGAAGATATTTCATAAGTGTCTAATACATGGTAGGCATTCAATAAATTTTATTGCATCTGCATCTGAATAACTGAGAATACCATCCACCACATACATGTTGCAATTTTGCACATGCCTGAAGGACTTAGAAAGAACTCTAGTGGGAGGAAGAGAGATGCAGATCTTCCTGAAAAGGTTTCAAGGAGAACCAAAAAAGATCAGCTCCTGTGAATAAGTATAATTTTTTGAAGGAGTCCATTCCAATTCCCATAAACACTGATCCCTGCACGCATGTCCAACCCTATCCTTCTGTGTAACCTTTTCAGGGTGAAGTGTATTTGTTGCAGTTGCTGAACATAGTACATGATCTTTGTAGAAATTTGGAAATGCACAGAAAAACACAAAAACGAAACTTAAATCTCCTGTCTGTAATCTCACTGAACAGAAAAAAAATAACTATAAACTTGCCTCTGTGTATCTTTCCATTTCCACCACATGCATGTGTATAAAGTGTTCTAAATAGTTGAGATTTTAGTGTACATACTGTACAGTACCTGCTTTTAAAAAATTTGACAATGATTCATAAGTATTTTCCACTTCACTGAGTAACCTAGTAACATGAGTTTAAATGATTACATAATAGTACTTGTATGAATGCAATGTAAGTTACTCAACCATTCCCATATTAGAGATATTTTATTGTTCCTATTGACTTATAAACAAAACCATGTAAACATCATATTTGTTATATAAGAAACATTTTTAATCCTTATATAAGTTTATTTTTAAACTTCTCCGATTATTTCCTTAGGATAAATTTCTTTTGTGCTAGGTCAAAGAGAATAGACTCTTTAAGGTTCTGAGGTACATTGTGGATCTTCCATCTGGAAAGATTATACTAGATGAATTTCTCTTTAACTATATGTATTTCCCTGAAGCTATGCCAATATATTATGACTTAAGATATATTTTCCAATTTGATGGGCAAAGAATCTCTAATTTTACAAGTTTATTTTATGACAAAATTATGTGTTCATTACCAAAATCATGAGCCATTTAGACATGAAAAAGAATACAATTAAGATCACCCATAATCTAATACACATAAACAAGCACTGTTAACACTTTGGAGTCAATACATCCAGCTTTGATTATTTGTGCAAATGTTCAAAGTCATATACCCAAATACAATGAACATTTTAAAGTGAGATGATATATGTATCTTTTAAACTACAAATAACATTAAAATGTTCTTGTACATGAATAATTCATGTTTCAATGGTTTCTTGGTGTTTCAGTCTAAAAATAGAATTTATCTCTCCAAGTTCCCTATGCTGGCCATGAAGTTTAATCCCAATCATGTTAGTTCAAGTTTATTTAATAGTAATAAAGGAATCTTTCATCTTTATTTAACATAGGTATAATTCATTCGTGATTTATCTCATCTAGATTTTTGTTTTTTAAGATACAGTCACAGTTTCCCTCCACATATTGGCCACATATTGATTTCTATGGCAGGCAGGACTAGCACCAGTAAGGTACTTCTCACATCAACATGTAGAGGGATACATTATTGCATCATCCCGTTTCAAAACACCTCATTCAAGCCTGAGAGTTATCTAAGCCTGTTACTGGAAAACAGGAAATATCAAGCTCCAGTCCAGTTTTGACATCACTGGTTTTTGTAAAGACTACATTCTGCCCAAAGGTTGTGGTGTTTATTGACCTGCCTTACCAGAACTTACAAATATGTATATGACACTTCTACAGTTCTAAAAATACTGGGAAAGGTGAATGAGTATCCTTTTTGCTTAGAGTATTACCAGGCTACAGCTTTGGCACTGCCCTCCAGTCTGTGTAACAGAGAGAGACTTTAACTCAAAAAAGAAAAAAGATTATTCTCTCAGTGTCATTTCAAAATGCACACTGAGAGATTTTCCTTTAAATTCCAATAGTGAGGAACCTAAAATGAAAATAGCCTTCATCAGGAACAGAGGAATTTTGAATAGGACACCAAGAGACAAATATTCAGAACTTGCCATAACAGGAAGAGAGAGGCCACTGTCCGATTCCCCAATCCACTGAATTAAAACCAGTGAGAAATTAGTATGAGACAATACATTACATAATTTTGGCCTTACTTGTACAACACTGTTCTGTTTGCTTTTCTTCTTAATGTCTTAGTTTGGAATCAGATGAAAAAAATAATTTGAACATAAACAAATACTTGCCTGAGATAAAAAGAGGGAGTTGTGATGGACAGATAAGGGACAGCAAAATCATTACATTTGTGTTTGAGAATGGATGCATTGAGCACCAATGACATCATCCAGCTTCTTTCCAAAATAGGATTATGCTTTATGGATGTATCCAATTAGTACACTTTTGAGTAAATCAAAACAGTTGATAGAGGACTGCGAGTTTTGAAGTCACCTTCTCCCAGCTACCTCCCACATCTGCCCTTTGAACTTTTGTGCTTTATTCAGAAATACCAAGACCCATTGTAAACTATCTGTGTGGTCACTGGCTTTGATGATCACATCTTGCGTGGGAAATTACGTTAGATATGTCATATTTTCCCCTTTCACATACTGCTTCCTTTTTTACATTCTATGCAGTTTTACCTATACCGTGGCTTACTTTAATCAATAAAAAAGACAAAATTCTGAAATTAGCAATGCAAACATCCCCTTAAAAGCTCTATCACACACAAAAAGATTGGCTATCTTCCCAAACTCTTAGAAAAACTCTCTGTGGGTTGTTGACTGAAGTCTGCACTCTCCTTCTTCCTATGCAACTAATAGTTCTATCTAACGATGCACTCGAGTCAGTTTTGCCTCCTAGAAAATTTCTATGTTCTCATCATGGGAAATTGGGTTCACATGTTAATATTTTGTTTGCCAGCAAAGGACAGTCTTATTGAAAATAGCTTTATAGTATCTTTGAACTCTTGAAATAGACTTTCCAAATGGACAAAGTCACAAGGAAAAAAATTATTTCCATTTGCCTTCTTGATAAAATATACCATAAAATAAAAATATTTTAACTAATGAAAACATTTAAATGAAACATTTCACAGAGAAAACGCCAAAATTCGATATTCAATGGTTCAAGTCATAGGTATTTTTCTTTCTTTCTTTTTTATTTTTTTATTTTTTGAGTCAGGGTCTCACTCTATTGCTCAGGCTGGAGTTCAGTGGCATGACCATGGGTCACTGCAGTCTCCAACTCCTGGGCTCAAGTGATCCCACTGCCTCAGCTTCCCAAAGTTCTGGGATTATACGTGTGAACCATCACATCCAGAAGAATCTAGGTATTTTCAACTCCACTAATTGCAAACTGTGAAAAAAATTATTTAATACACAGTGGTTCTCAGCTGGGGAAATTTGGCAATGTCTGGAGACATTTTTGGATTTTACAACTGAGGGTTTGCTGTAGCATCTAGTGTCTAGGGATGCTGCCACAGGACATACATACAACAAAGTCATCCAGCCTCGAATGTAAATAGTGCTGAAGCTGAAAAACCCTGCTTTAATATAAGTTAAGTTAAAGGGAGGTTTAAATAGAAGAGCTTGTTGCATATAATACCAAGCAAATAGTTTTCTACTAAATGGGTTTTGATTACTAGAAATACCAACATTCATTTCCAAGTGACCATTCATTCATTTAACAAATATTATTAAGCACCTATTATACACCAATAATTATAAGTTCCAGGGATAAAACTTTGCCAGGAACAGATATAATTTCACTTCCACAGTGGTTATATTTCAGTTGAGAAATGGAAAGCAATATAATAAACTAAAAATATAGACTGGTGAATAAAGACATGTTTATTAGAATGCTAATAAAAAATGAGCAAAATAAAGATGTTCAACGTGTTAGTAGAATACTGTATTGTTTGGACAAAATGAGCAAATTCTTTTGTGCTGTAAAAGTCACCCTAGAATCATATTCAAATTTTATCTTTCACTTATCACTGCCTTTTCGGTAAAGAAAGTCTGATTTGAATATGCATGTTTAACTTCTTTTAGTAAAAGATGACCAGAATGCAAAACAAAAAAGATTTTTCAAGGCATGCATTCATTTGAATACATTGCCCCAGGAATTTGTTTTAAGTTTTCATGAGAATTGCTAACAGAGTTGAGTAAGTATTGTGCATACTACAAGTGCCTTGCCCAAAAAGCATATTGAAACCACACCATGGAAGAGAGGTTCTTCAAGTGGGCAGTTTAGCACAGAAATGTTTGGACTATGAAAATACTTTGCCATGTGTGATCTCAAATATCCTCTGTGCTTTTAGCCTTCCAAAGGATGATAAGTGATTTCTCGAAGGCACTTTAATACAAACCTTATTCTATAGGAAAATTATAATGTGCTGTCTTTCAGATCTTTCTCTTTGATAGATGAATCCATCTCCTTTCTCCTCACCTGGAGAACACAGTGGCCTTCATGACTAGTATTGCTGCTCCTTTCATGCTCTACTAAAACCCATTCTCTACTTAATATGCACAGGGAATTATTTAAACATAAATCATATCATATCACTTTTTTTCTTGAAACTCTTCAATAAAATTTCTCTTACATGCCAGGGAAAAAATATCCTTAAAAAGGGTCAAATTACCTGACCCCTGTCTATAGCTATAGGCTCTTCTCTGGCCCCTCTTATTGCAGTTAATATGCTTCAGTCACATTCACCTGCTTTTGGTGTCTGTTATACACTATGCTCTTTTCCACCCCAGGCCCTTTGCAACTGCTGTTCCTTTCTCCCACCCTGGATCTCTCTACCTAGAGGAATTCAGCTGCCCCATTCTCTAATTATGTATTTCATATACTTTTTTATTTCTATTCAGAACATTTAACATGGGGATAACTATACATTTATTTTTAGCTCATAATTGTTCATTTTCCAAAAGAAACTGTTAGCCCTATAAGGTTGAAACCATGCTACCTTATCCTTAATTTAGGACCCGCATTTAACAGGTTGTTTGGCAAACATTAAGGGTTAAGTATGGATTAACTGAATGAACAGATAAAATAAATTCATTTTGTTTAAAAAAGTGTTATCTTTTCAGGCCACAATACACAAAACTTCTACAAATTCTGCAATTATAGGATTTAGTAAGGACATACTATAAAGTATGAAATATAAATACTACTGAATATACTGCTAAATATAAACAGTAGAGTCATTTTCATCTATACTTAAATTGTATATGTAGGAATTGTGCTACATTTAATATAAAATTATTAAACAAATCAATTCAATAGCAATTCACATGTGTCTTTCAGGGGGAAGTGTTTTCTTCCAACAGAGCCACGAGGTGACATATTATAACATTAATGTCTCCAAAGTGTGGTTATCAACATAATGCATCCATTTAAAGGGGAATCATCTGGGTAAATACATTAAATAGAAGTTTTCTTTCTAATAATCATAGATTTTCTCCATAAGGTAAGAAGGTTTCTGTTCTATGGACCCTTTATGCACAAGGTCTATTTTCCTGGCATTATTTACTGACTTCTTTTGTCCCAGAGAAGATATACAATGTAATAACTTTTATATTTATTATTATTTTTTGAGTTAGGGGCTCACTCTGCCGCACAGGCTGGAGTGCAGTCAATAGCATACTCATAGCTCACTGCAGCCTCAGCCTCCTGGCCTCAAGTGATCCTCCCACCTCAGCCTCCTGAGTACCTGGTACTACAGGCATGAGCCACCATGCCTGGCTTATTTTTTAATTTATTTTTTATTTTATTTTAGAGATGAGAGCTGGTCTCCAACTTCTGGAGCAATCCTCTTGCCTCCTAAATTGCTGGGATTGCAGGCATGAACCACTGTGCCCAGTCACAGTGTAATATAACAAGGACTGAAAGTGCAAGATGAACTGAGCTGTTTCCAGGTCGGCCACATTCACACTTCTGGTCTCTCAAGTAGGCTGTGCAACACTTCTAGGCCCTGGTATCTTCATTTGTAAAATGAAGTGTTTGCCGCTCATATGTCTTAATATCCTATTGCTGTTTCCCCTTCTAAATATCTCAATCGCCTCCTCTGTGTAACCCCTTGTTTTTCTTGCTGCTGGCAGTGTGGTAAACCATTCAGACTTGTGTTGTTCAAGGAGGTAGTCACTTGCCTCAAGTGGCCACTGAGCACTTGAAATGTAGCTTGTTGAATTCAAGTGTACTGTAAGTAATACATGTAGATTTTGAAGTCGGTACAAAAAAGAAAATGGAAGCTCTCTGACTCATAATTTTTATATTAATTATATATTGACATCATTACATTTTTGTCATATTGGGATAAGTAAATATAGTAATAAAATTAATTTCACCTGTTCATTTTATTTTAATTAGGCTCTTGGAAAATTTTAAACTACATACATGGCTTACATTTACGACTTGCATTGTGTTTCTACTGGGCAGCTTGATTTAGTAGTATTTTCAGTCTGCAATTACTTATTTGTCTTTGAAAATATATTTTTAAAAATTCCTAAATTTTTTAAAACTTTAATATCCAAGTTTCTATAAGTATAGAAACTTATAAGAAAATAGAATTATTATTGTTGATCATCATTAATGCTATATGAGGGCCAATACTATTTCTTAATCCTTTATTAATACCATTTATCTTATTATTCTAAAATAAGTTTCAAGTGCCAGAAACCTCAAAGAATCATCTTATATAAGTAAAATCTTAATCTTTGAGAAAGATTAAAAGATTAAATTATAGCTTAGCTAGAAAATTCACACACACACACACACACACACACACACACACACACACACTCAGCTCTGCCACAAAACACCCATGTGATTTGGAACAAGAAATTCATCCATTTGAGCCTCAGTTTTCTTTAATGAAATGAAAGAAAGGCGTTAGGAGAAATGAAAATTAGCCACCACCAATCTGATATGTCTAAATATAATATGAGTAATTAGATTGGGATAAGACTGTCGAATAGTGCCATATTTGGGCCTAACAAATTCAGACTCTTTCCATATCTATAGACCTTATATTCATCTATTAATTAAACAGAACATAGCTAAAATTTTATTTTATTTTTAAAAGGGATAAATGAGTTTCTAAAATAAAAAGATAAATTGATATCAAGTGTGTCTTTTGAGAAATCATGAAGTTTCTATTTTTTCTTTATAGTGTGACTGCATGAGGAAGAAGGCTTCTTGCGATATACTAAACTTTAACATATCCATCCCTTAGTATAGTTTGAAATAATTCTCCAAGTTAAAATGAAGGATGAAAGGTATATTTGATAATGTCCCAAGTGTCATCCAAATTGTCACAGTACCATTGCCTGTCATAATTATATATTTGCAAGTCTTCGGATATCTTCTTTTGGTATTTTAACTGAGAAGTTTGCTTTAGTTTAGTTTCATTGTATTGTATCCAAATTACTGTAGCCTCATAGAATATTCTGATATTCTGATAGAATATCAGATAGAATATTCCACTGATAGAATATTCTGAAAGTTAATTTCATAATTCTTTCAGAGGCAACCATTCCTAATGGAAATGACCAAGGCCTTTTTGATAATGACTATAATAAAAACTCTCATTAAGCAAACATTTATTTACTGCCTCCCATACAACAGTATCTACACAGAGAAACAGATAGTTGCTGCCCTAAAAGAGTGTAACGTTTATATTTTCTAAGCGAATCCATATAAAATAACTGGTGAGAGCTTTCTGGTAACCATGTGATGAAGATACAGCATTAGAACACAGACAGAACCGAGGGATGGGTGATGTTCTTTGCACCTTACTCCTTTCCTCTTTCAGCAATTCCTAACCTTTTTCCCTCCACTCTCTCAAAGTACTACTTCACTCTCCTCCCATAGGGACTTGGTTTTCTCAAGTAATATAGAAATACTTAAAGTATTTAGTTGTTAGCTTCAGACACAGTGGAAAGGTGTTGGTTAATATTTGATGGAATGAGGAGAGTTTTTCTAATTCTCCTTAAATCAGTGGTCCCAAACCTTTTTGGCACCAGGGCTGGTTTTGTGGAAGACATTTTTTCCACAGACCAGAGGGTGGAAGAATGGTTTCAGGATGATTCCGGCACACAACATTTATTGTGCACTTTATTTCTATTATTATTACATTGTAATATATAATGAAATAATTATACAACTCACCATTTTAAAAAAAGAGACATGGAAGTGGGAAATAAAATAATGGGTAGGCCACATATGGACTAAAATAAGTGCTGGATTCTGACTTAAAGTTTGCCACCAGATGCGGCTGTACAACTGAAGTACATCAACTCACTTGCCACTCACTGAGAGGGTTTTTATGTGAGTCTGTAAGCAATTGATTTATTATGGTCTTATGGTCTCTGTGCAGTCAAACCTCACTGCTCATGTTAATCTGTATTTGCAGCTGTCCCCCAGCACTAGAATCACCATCTCAGCTCCACCTCAGATTATCAGGCATCAGATTTTCATAAAGAGTATGCAACCTAGATCCCTCACGTGTACAGTTCACAATAGGGTTCGTGCTCCTGTGAAAATCTAATGCCACTGCTGATCTGCAATAGACGGAACTCAGGCAGGTAATGCCAGCTATGTGGAGCGACTGTAAACACAGATAAAGCTTCACCAGCTGGCCACTGACTGGTACCAAGGAATCTAGGGGGTTGGAAATACTTGCCTTAAATAAAAAACAGAAAATCAATAAATGTATCTTTTATGTTCCTGATTAACAATTCATACCAATAAATATCTTACATTTTAAGACAGATGAAAGAATATTTCCTAAGCTTGACTTTTAATATCCAATTTACTAATGAAGTTACACATATAAAACAGAAAATATATATTCAGATACAAAGAATAAAAATAAAAAATTGAAATCTTTGCGCTAAAAAAACATCTTTTTTTCAGTGACAGTCACAACACTCTATGAATCTGCCAGCTATTGTTTCTTTAATGTGGATTTTTTTAAATAATGGATTTATATATTGTTAAAGTAGTTTTATTTCAAAAAATACTTAGGCTTAAAATATTATGATATCTAGTTAAAGAATAGAACAAAAGATGAAAAGTTTGAATACTGTTATAAAACAGTAACGACAGATTTGGAATTAGATCTCATACTACTGATCATGTAATTTAAAAATATGGTGATTTGACTGTATAGTTTCTGTCTTTATTTTTCTTCAGAACATGTAGGAAAAATGCTTGATACTAAGTTGAACTGTTTTATGTATAAATTTTATTCCATCTGAATTTCAGAAGAATATTCAGGATTTTAGTCTCTTGGATTTGCCATTTCCTATTTCAGAATAACTGGTTTTAAAACTGGAGACAAGTAAGATTACAGAAAGAAAATGCATACACGATTTTAACTCTCTTTCTCATAACTACAGGCATCTCAAGCTAAACCAGAAAATAATTCCTTGAAGCCCTAAAAAGATTCCATCTCTTTCCACTTCTTTTACTTCATCTAGCACTTACTGAAACATCAGTGGGACAACAACATTTTCTATAGAAGACAAAGCAAAAATAAAGAAATGCCCACATATGAGCTGTTTTTGAACAACTGCTATATTTATAAGGCTCAGGACCTTGACTGTTGCTCTCTTTGGCTGCCTCCTCTAACTTGATGTTTGAACTTCAATGCTGTCATAATTCTGGCTCAATTCCCAAGAGCACAAAAGACAGAAATACATGTAAGCATTAGAATCCTGGCAATCAAACAGGACTTATAAAAGAGGATCATAGTTTTCTACCAAAAAATAAAAAAAAAACCAAAGCACATTTCTGGGCATGATTCGGTTTCTACTAATCCTATCCCATGCTATCTACACCAGAAAGCTTTACTGGATCATCAGTGATGATAGTGGGTAGGTAGGAAAAGCTACTTTTTCATGTGCAGAAAGATAACTGACTTTTAACTAAAAGGGAAGTGCTATCAGTTCACTGATGAGAGTAGTTACATCGATGCTAGGCACTGGCATACAGAAGTGATTTGAGGATTGGAGCAGAGTCAGTTGTTAGCAGGAAATCAGACCAAGGCATCTTTTATGCTACCATTCAGATCATAATTACTAAATCAATCTTAAGATTTTACAGATTACTACAGTATGACCAATCAAATTGAGCATATTGTAGTACCTATAACTAGCATTACTTACCAGACCTCCGGGAAGTCAATATAGTCTGTCCATTTCAAATAATTCACATATTTCTTTTTCAATTACTTCAGTCTTTCTGAAATCATCTTGAGAAACTTGTTTTCATTCTCCCTCTGTGTGCCTTTTTTAAATAACTCTTATTTGTATTTCTCCATCCATTTAACAGCAAGTTTCCATTATGTTCCCCAAAGTCTTTTTACATAATCCACAGAAAAAAGTAAGGAATTTATTTTCTAATTAAGCAGGGATATTTTACATTTATGAGCAAATGTAACACACTGAAGTTTGGAGAGAAAATTAAACCATGAATTTCAACCTAGGTAATCTTGTCTTGGTTCTTTAAAGAAAATTGGTCACTTTGCTCATGCATACCAGATAACTATAAACACCACTTGACTTATTTACAGTTGAGTGCTTTATGTTATCACTTTTTCAGGTACAAAATGAACTGAGCACATAATAAACAGAATATACCTTTAATCTACCAAGAGATACTCATGGTGGGATTTTCTACTGAGTTTCTGAAGGGAAGGAAACTTCCCAATGCCTGACATGTTCCAGCAACCTGAGAAAGGGGTTATTCTCTTGCTGTGTTTGGGTTACTAGTTCACTATATACTGAGTTATTGATTAGCAGGATGTTTTCACATTCCACAAAGTCTGTTCAACTCACAAGTTTCAGTATTTGTCGAAATCTGAAAGAAAGAAGAGGTGGGATTAGGTGGGCACGGAAGTATATGGAAGATTATGGTGAAGGGAAGAGAGCAAGACTGTGATTTAAAAGAAAGTAAATAGTATTGTAACATTTGTCAGCTGAGCCTCTCCTTCTTTTCTAAATAGACTTATCATTTCCCTTCATACAGAAAAAATGAAGAAGGAATTTTGAGTCCTACCCAGTCCCTTTTCATATATCTTATATAGTTAGATAAATTTTAAACACTATTTTTGGTTTTTTTTTAGTTTAGAGACATTTGTGAATCGGTTGGCAAAATAATACAAAAGATTCCTTGTGCCACATACTGTAGACAGAATGAACCACTATTGCTTTCTGATGAGCTTACTGTGTTTTTATTCTTGGATTCAGGAGAGATGGAAGGAAAGTAAGATTTATTTCCTCTTGTACTGATTTTAAGAGTTCATTTCCTTTTTATATGAATCAATTCAGTGGCTATTCAATCTTAACATTGGGCTGACAGATAGGTATCATCTTTTGTGTTGACTCCGATCATATTTTATTTTATTTTATTTTTTGCCAAATGGAATGTTACATTAAGAATGATTTAAAAGATATTTGCTGTGCTGGGATGCAAGTCTGCCTTAGAAGGGAAGAAAAAGTGGGAGCCACATCTCATGGGTTAGATTATATGTTAGGGTAAAGGTTTTCAAACTTGCTTTTTTTCCTGCCACGATACACATAAGTAGTAGTAAATCTGATAATAACAAAAGTTTGTTGTTGCTGTTGTTGGTGGTGGTGGTAGTGGGAGTGGCTATTGGTTGATTGTGGTATGGTGTACTATTAACAAACATTTACCGATTATTTTCTATATGCCAGATACCGTACCAAGTACTTAAATGTGGTATCTCATTTAATGCTTACAAGAATCTTTTGACATGTAGTCAATTATCAGAGTTCTAGCTGCAATTCCATCTTTTTCTCTCCCAATGAAAAGAATGTCAGAGTACAAATGAGTATTATATGAATAATCCTGAATCCACTGCAATTTATAAAAAGTAAATCTTTCTCTAACTTTAACATTTTAATTAATGACTAGCGACTTTGTGACTAATGGCTTGTGACTTGTAACTAATGACAAATTATTACACGAGCATGCTGACACTTAAGTTGAGCACTTCAGAATTACACTGCCCCATTCTTGTTTCCCAGACCTATTCCCTAATTCCAAACTAAATGTCATGGAAATGTGTGTTTTTGAAAAAAGTGGAAAGCAGATGAGAATTGGTAAAAGTGTGATGATGAATGCCCCAACACTACTAAAAAAAATCAGCTAAAAATGCAGATCTTGCAGCACTATTCACAATAGCAAACACATGGCACCAACCATGCTGCCCATTGAAACGGGACTGGATTAAAAATGCGTGGTACATATACACAATGGAATATTATGCTGCCACAAAGCAGGACAAACATATGGACTAAATATGGATTTAGGGTCTATAATACTCATTGATCTATCACAGAAACAAAGAACTGAGTACCACATGTTCTCATTCATAAGCGGACCCTGAACTATAAGAAAGGGATTGGCAGTAGTGAGACACTGCTGGGGAGGAGGGGGTGGTGGGGAGGGCACATAACATCAGTAAGGCACCTGTTCTCAAACCAGGCAAAGTGGGGACCAAAGGGAGGCCCAAACTCTATCTGTACAATGACCACTTGTATACCTAATCCTAAATTGTACCTCACATCTTTAAAATTGAAAAAAAAAATTTTTTTTTAATGTAGATCTTACAGGTGAGTGGTGCTCCCTGGGAGGC
Organism: Carlito syrichta; assembly: GCF_000164805.1. Taxonomy (NCBI): domain Eukaryota; kingdom Metazoa; phylum Chordata; class Mammalia; order Primates; family Tarsiidae; genus Carlito; species Carlito syrichta. The sequence continues at coordinate 295,014 of NW_007081372.1, forward strand.
ATTATAAACCATTTTTGTCCATCCTTTCATGCTGTAAATGTAAAAAGTAAGACCAATGATTTTCATTTATATTTGACTACTCTTTCATTTTTTCCATACACATTTCCAAAAATTGTGGCAAATTTGTTTTAAAAAGTGGAGATGTTCATGGTAAATTTTAAATACATATATCTTTTATTTTTACACTTTTTAAATTTTAAAGATGTGAGGTGTACAATTCAGGGTTAGGTACATAGTGGTCATTGTACAGGTGAAGTTTGGGCCTTTCATTGGTCCTCACTTCACCTGGTTTGGGACCAGGTACCCTTATTAGTGCTATGTGTCACCACCCACCCCCGGCAGGGATTCACTACTCCCAATCTCTTTCATGTAGCATTACAATAGATGCTCAGGGTCCACTTATGAGTGAAAACAGTCTACTTAAACGTACACTAATCATTTTGATAAAAGTTTTAGAGCATCCAGCAGTGAAATTGGGTCTCTTATAAGACATGTTCTTTTGGAGAATAGGCATGGCAGACAGCAGGTACCCAATGAGTATTCACTATGTTTCTAAATGTCAGAGCCAAGGGGAACACGTGTAGGTTTTTTACATAAGTCTATTGCGTGATGGGGATGTTTGAGCTTCTTTTTTTTTTTTTTTTTTTTTTTAAGTTGGAGTCTCACTCTGTCGCCCAGACTGGAGTGCAGTGGCTGCTCCCGGCCACCGCAGCC
>NW_007081372.1:295747-329061 GCF_000164805.1 Carlito syrichta
CTTCCACCTCAGCCTTCCGAGTAGCCGGAATTACAGGTGCGCGCTACCACGCCTGGCTAAATTTTTGATTTTATTGTAGAGATGAGGTCTCGCCTGCCCAGGCGGGTCTCGAACCCTCGTGCTCAGGCAATCCATTCACCTCAGCCTCCCAAAGGCTGAGCCACCGAGCTCGGCTATGTTTGAGCTTCTGATGTGCCTGGCTCCTGGATGGTGAGCATGGTACCTGATGGGTGGTTTTTCAACCCTTATTACTTCTCCCTTCCCCCTCTTCAGGAGTCTCCACTTTTTGTTGTTCCCCTCGTGCCAGCTCATATGTGTTCAGCTCCTACTTATGAGTGAGATCATGCAATATTGTTTTCTGTTTCTGCAACAATTTTCTTAGAATAGCAACCTCTAGCTGCATCTATGTTGCTGCAAATGACATAATTTCATTACTTTTTGTGACTGCATATTACTCTATGGTGCATATGGACCACATTTTCTTTACCCAGTCCACCATTGATGGACACCTTGTTGGTTCCATGTTTTTGCTATCGCAAATAGTGCTGCAATAAACATACAAGTGCAGGTGTCTTTTTGGCAGAATGATTTATGCTCTGTTGGGTATATACTCAGTGTGGGATTGCTAGGCTGAATGGTAAATCTATTTTTGGTTCCTTGAGAAATCTCCAAACTGCTTCCCACAGGGGTTGAACTAACTTAAATTCCCCAAAACAATGTAGAAGCATTCTGTTTTCTCTACAGCCTCACCAACAACTGTTGTTTTTGACTTTTTAATAATGGCCACTCTGAGGTATGAGATGGCATCTCACTGTGGTTTTGATTTGCATTTTTCTAATGATTAGTGATACTGAACATTTTTTTCATGTTTGTCTGTTGTTGTGTGTCTTCCTTTGAGAAGTATCTGTTCATGTCCTTTGCCCACTTTTTAATGGGGTTATTTGTTTTTTCCTGTTGATTTGTTTGAGTTCCTTATAGATTCTGGATATTAGGCGTTTACCAATGCATAGTTTGTAAATCGTTTCTCCCATTCTATGGGTTGACTCTTTACCCTGTTGGTGGTTTATTTTGCTGTGCAGAGCTTTATACGTCATAAAATCTCACTTGTCAATTTTAGTTTTTCCTGTCATGCTTTTTTGAAGACTTGGTCATGAATGTCATTGTCTATGCCAATATCCTGAAGAGTGTTTCCTAGATTTTCTTCTAAGATTTTTATAGCTTGGAGCTTTACGTTTAAGTCTTTAATCCATCTTGACTCAATTTTTGTATATGGTAATGGGTAGGGATCCAGCATTATTTGTCTGCGTATGGCTAAACAGTTTTCCCAGCACCATTTGGTGAATAGCATTTTCTTTCCCCAATGTTTTTGTCAGCTTTGTCAAAGATGAGCTGGTTGTAGGTCAGCATTTTTGTTTCTGTGCTCTCTATTCTGTTCCACTTGTTTGTGTGTCTATTTTTCTATTAGCACTATGCTGTTTTGGTTACTATAGCCTTGTTGTAGAGTTTGAAGTCTGGCAGTGTGATGCCTCTGGTTTTGCTGTCTGCTTAGGATTACTTTGGCTATTCAGGCTCTTTTTTGCTTCCATATGAATTTAAGTATTGCCTTTCTAGGTCTGTGAAAAGTTATACAGATAGTTTGGTAGGGATTGTGTTGAATCTGTAAATTGTTTTGAGTTGTATGGATATTTTACTGATATTGATTCTTCTAGTCCATGAACATAGTATATTTTTCCACTTGTCTTGTTATCCTTGATTTCATTCAGCAGTGCTTTGTAGTTCTCTAGTTTTTGTTGTAGAGATCTTTCTCCTCTTTGGTTAGGTGTATTCTGGGTGTACTGAGGCGGGAGGGGGTTGTAAAGGTGATTGTTTTATATTTTGTTCTCAGCCTGTTTGTTGTTGGTATATAAAAATGCAACTGATTTTTTAGCATCGACATTGATTTTATGTTCCAAAACTTTATTGAAGTCATTAATCTTGCTAGGAGTATTTTGGTGAAATCTTTGGTATTTTCTAGTTATAGAATCATATACACTGTGAAGGGAGATAATTTAACTTCCTCTTTTCCTATTTGAATTTCTCTTATTTCTTTCTCTTGCCTGATTTATTTGGCTAGGACTTCTAGTGCTATGTTAAATAGTATTGTTGAGAGTGGGCATTTTATTTTAATTAAAGAAGGGAAAAAGAAAGGATGAAAGGAAGAGAGGGAAGAAGAAGGGAGGGAGGAAGGAGGGAGGAAGAAAGGAAGGAAGTGAAAGATGGATTGAGGGAGAAAGGGAGAGAGGGAGGGAGGAAAGAAAGAAGGAAGGAAGGAAGAAATGAAAGAAGTTTTTCCATTTCAAACTAATCAAAATCTCATTTACATTAAACAGGGAGGCTGAAGTGAGTGGATTGCCTGAGCCCGCGGGTTTGAGATCCGCCTGGGCAACTTGGCGAGACCTCTACAATAAATAAAAAAATCAGCCGGGTGTGGTAGCGCGTGCCTGTAATTCTGGCTACTCAGAAGGCTGAGGTGGAAGGATCGCCGGAGGCCAGCAGGTCAAGGCTGCGGTGGCCGGGAGAGGCCACTGCATTCCAGTCTGGGTGACAGAGTGAGATTCCAACTCAAAAAACAAACAAACAAAAAAACAATCATTTTTCTAAACATTAGCCCCTTTGTGTTACCAATTAACAGTCCTGCAGTCACATATTAAGCACTACTTTAAGAGCAAACTCTTCTCATCTATCAAAAGGAATAATCTAATTTAGCGTGCAAAATGTACACCATAATAATTAGTCAAGCAAAAATGTAGCATGGTAGGGAAATTTCAATTTACAGCAATGGATTTGAAAAAGATCATAACTAATTTTTAGACTTACAATTAAGAGGAAAAATATTTGTAAAATAAAAATCCACATACTAATTAATTAATTAATTAATTAATTTTTTGAGTTAGAGTCTCACTGTCGCCCAGAATAGAGTGCAGTGGCCGCTCCTGGCAACCGCAGCCACGACCTGCTGGTCTCTGGCGATCCTTCCGCCTCAGCCTTCCAAGTAGCCGGAACTACAGGCACACGCTACCATGCCCGGCTAATTTTTGACTTATTGTAGAGATGAGGTCTCACCTGCCCAGGCAGGTCTCGAACCGGCGGGCTCAGGCAATCCACTCACCTCAGCCTCCCAAAGGCGCGGGATTACAGGCTGAGCCACTGAGCCCGGCTTCTATTTTAACTTGAATTTAATTTGAAAGTATTCTTCAACATACAGGATTAATATGTACTGTACATTTTTATCAAAGTATTTTGGAGGTAGATGCTCCAACCAAAGAGATCTTTTTAATTATATCCTGAGAGACATTATTAGGCACAAAAGAGAGGATCAAATAATAGCTTTAAATTGGGAAGTAAAGAAAATGAAAGCTGTATCTCTGACCAGAGAAGTAGAAGATATTAACAGAAACCAGATTCATTCTCCAGTAAGTTTTCAGATATGATCACCAAATGGTCATTATCATGATTACATAATAAAAAGAACTTGTTCACATATTAAATGTAAAAAATAAAAATTTCTTTCCCTAATCAAGCTTACCAGTGTCACCATCTCCTATCTTTTGACGTGTATGTGCTTGTGTATGTGCATGTGTGTGAGTGTGTGTGAGTGTCTGTGTGTGCTCAAAGGCTAAAAGAATACATGGAATATTAATAAAAGGTATATGTCAAATGTTATTAAAATTTCAAGCTAGAAGAAGCCTTAGATGTCATCCAGTGCCATTTTTTATTTTTTTAAGATGAGAAAATGAGGCTTCAGAGTCATCAACTGACAAAGTTTTAGGTGGCAGAGTTAGGACAAAATTCACTGCTATAACCCTGACCTCTGCTAGACCATAATTTTGTTTGTTATCAGACATAATCCACATACATGCAAATACCCACAGAAGCTTCACTCTGCCAAACTATAAGGAGATGGTAGAGTTTACAGAATCTCTATTCATTATCTGCCCATGTCTCCAAGGCTCAATGTAATTGCTTTTACATAGTTGTCTTCCCCTGCAAGTTTCACCTTGCTGGTGATTTACCTCTAAGAATATCACTGATGGCCTTTAGAGAGGAGAAAACTTCTTATGCTTCTCCATTTTAAATCAGCTCAACATTAAATTAGAAACTTCATGGGTCAGAAAGAGTGGTTTAGCGCCCAGGATAAAAAGTCTTCAGAAATCACTGCCTTCACTCTTTCCTGTGCATGTTAGAAACTTTTCATTGATGATGAAAAACTAAATTTTTTGAAACTTTAGGAAAAATTCAAGATTTAGTTTACGTTAAACTTGCAATTGCTCATTAAAACTACCTCAGAAACAAAAATAGAGAGGTACGATCTTGAACAATACATATTTACCAATAATGAATTCCTTATCATTGTACCTTAAAGAATCAGATGTTCTTGTGGGATAGGAATGTATAGTAATTCTTCAGTTAATAGTCATGAATTGAATACAATACTGTGTGCCAGACACTGTGCTAAATGAGAGGGTCCCTGGACTCTAGAGGTCACAGTAAGACAGCACGGCCAATAGCAGTCCTATATAACAAGTGTTATCAAACAGGCATTTAGAGGACTCTATAGGAATTCACAAGAGGCTACTAATTTCTAACTTCACTATTCAGGTCTGGCAGAGAAAGAAGAAGGGAATCATGGAAGGGCAGAGGGGCATGAAACACATCTTTATTTTCTCTTTGATCAACAAACAAAAGCTATTACACTAACAGGCAATACAAGGCATTTAGCAAGCAGAAAGCATCATCAATATAGGATGAAGAAGAAACAGGAAACTTTTGTGGAAAGTTCAGTCATATGTTATATAGCCGTGATTGGCTATACATTGATGGAGAAAATACCTATACAGTGATGGTGAAAATAAGTCCTGCCTACTGGTTGGGCTGCCAGTGTGTTCAGGATAAAGGTAGGAATGACCAAGAAATCCCTTGCTAATGAAGTTATCAGCACACAGGTCTTTCTTCCCTGTGTGTGCTGTTTTTTCCTGCTTCTCCTTGCATGACACTCTTCTTCATTCTTTAGGACTCAATTTAAAAATGACCTTCTCTTCCTTTTTGTCTAAATAGATCCCACTATCACCACCACCACTGCATCATTACTGCTTGTCTAAGTACCTGTTTATTTTCTTTATAGTATACTTGCTAGGTGGCTGTCTGTTCCTTTATAACAGAGCTTCACAAGAGTAGTCACTTGTTTTATATCAAGCACAATACTTGGCATATATCACATGCATAAATCTACTCATGAATAAATGCAGAAATAAGGGTGGATGAGAAGAAGGAAGGAAAAATAAAGCCAAGAGACCTGTTCTATTCGGTCTGAAGGATCAGTGGAACTACATTTATTTCATCTGTTAAAAACGCTGCCTGATTAGATCACATTTGTCACCTAGATTAATATGCTTACTTCTTTTTTAAAATTTTGTTTAAAGATGTGGGGTGTAATTCAGGATTGTGTATAATTCTAAATAAAAAAATTCTCACTGGCTGTTAAGGTGAACTTAAAATATTTGTACTGTAATAAAATAATATATCAACATCAAACTCAAACAAATTTATAAGCCTATAGTAAACAAATTAAAAAACTAATAAAATATAAATGATCAACATTCATGTGATCTTCTAGACGATGTTATTTTTTAAAAAATGATTATCACTCACAGCATGAACTAGCTACGGATTACCATAGCACAAAGGCATTTGATAGCACTGCCTATCACATATCTTTATTCCAACTACTGGGAAACCTTTGTTCGGGTAGTACTATATGGTGACATCATTTGGCCTTCAAAGGCAAGGAACTGTAACATTTTCTGCATTAAATGTATCTCTGTTCTTCTATTGAGTACATTAAGAAATATCACTTGGGGCCAATGTGATTATAAAGACAAATGAAACATAATGATTAAAAATATGAGGCAGTCCTTGACTATATAATAATAAAATATTTTTTAAAAATTACTTTGAATACTTTAAAAAATTCTGATAGAGAATTAATCAATCTTCCATTTAAAAAAAAGGAAATATCATGGATTCTTTGGCATCAATGCTTACAGCAGAAGACAGATTTGAAACCCTGCTCGAAAACATGAGTAGATTTTAGCTATTATGTGAATCTAAGCAATTCTCAATTTTATTAAGCATAAGGATCTCTTTATATAAATCTGTAGTCTTCTCTGACTCTCAGTTTCTTCTTCTATCAAATGATAGACTCAAAACAGCTGATATTCAAGCTCTATTTCGACTGAGATATAGGAACTGGCATACTACCGAAATGGTATTGTGTTTGGCTATATGAGCTTTCTTTCAACAAATCATCTGTCACCATGGAACAGTTTACAAAGGTAGTAAAAGCCCCAGACATTTTATTATTGGTTCAGGCTTCAGTCCAAAGCTCCTGCATAGATCTCTGGTAAGATAGAATTGACAAAGGAAAATTTCTTTTGCTCACACAAAATAAGTGTAAGTGACCTTGCACCACTGTATCTTACTTCCTCTATTTCTACCCAAAACCCAAATCCAAGTTTCAGTTCTTACCATGCCACTGAGACATAATGCCACACCACAGCAACCAAGCTAAAAGAGTGTGCACATGGAAAGAGAGAGAGAGAGAGCGAGAGAGAGAGAGAGAGAGAACAAGCCTATCCTAGAGTGTCCTAGCAAGAGACAGAATGGAGAAAAAGAGTAAAAACAAGAAAGATGTAAATATACAAAAAAGAGACTTAGAGAATCAGAGGGATTCAGGGAGTCAGAAATTGTTCCTCCACTGAGGGATTAGGACCAAGTCTTTTATATGTTAGACCAAGAACAATCTAGATTCAAAGGATAAAGAGATAATTAGCACCTTTTCCTTCTGAATAGTAGTTCCTGAGGAATCAATGGGAGAAAAAAGAGATCACTGTCTGGGCATGCTCCAGACTGTGTTTGTAATCTATTACTGTAAACCATCACTGGCAAGGTGGCTAGTGGAAAAGTCCTCAAGCCCAATCTAGCAAAGCAGATCCTCCTTTTCCTTGGAGATGGAATAAGGGAAACAAAAGATGGTGAACATCTTTTATCTACGCAGTCTCATGAAATTATAAAACTTAATTTCATTCCTTGCCACAAATCTATTCTCCAACATCATCATATCAGCAGGTGGTCAGGTCCCACAGCATGTTTGTCTTCTGAAGTCATGACCCTAAAATGAAAAAAAGAATATCTCTGCCATGGATTCTTCCAGGTTCCTCTCAAGGACTTCAACCCCCAGAGGTACATTCCAGAGACCAGAAAAGTGAGTGGCAGAGGAGGGTGTGGCCGCCACTTGCTTCAGTTCTCTGCCACATGCCCAAGAAGACAGCCCATGATGCATGTCCTGATTAGCCGCTTCCGTTTTATGTTGAGTAAGGTAGTCACAATCATCAAGTCACTGTTTTGCATCACTGTCATCTTGTGTCAGAAACAGGATGAATCACAGCTGCTTTTGTCCATGAATCCTCCTCATTGTGTGAGTTTATAAAGACAGCCAGATACAAAACTCGGGTTTATATTAGGTGGTGTTGATGGATCAAAGAGGTGTCGTGTGAGCAGATTAAAAGTGAGAGCCACCTACTAATGCCTGCAGAGTTAACAGTGGTTCATTTCATGAATGACTGCAAAAGTATTAGAAATAGGGGGATGGGTTGTAGTAGGATCCACACCTTTGCTTGGAAACATAGGCTTTGAGTATACTTTCCAAATAGCCAACCAGATATGGTCTACAGAAGTCCAATCTCCCTCTCCTAGGACTGCTCAGCAAAGCTATGAGTTATTAACATAATTCCTAGTCCCCAGGATGCCTCCAAATTGTCATTATTTCAAAGAGCATAGAGTTCTTCAATAGGGATACGGCAAGCTGTTTTATTATTTATTAAACTTGGTATCAAATTTCTCTTTCTCTCTTATTTGATAAGTAAATCTACTCAAATACATTTTGCACTAGTTTGACTCCTGCTCACCTCCACAGAATATTTATTTTTTTCCTTCCAGGACTTCTTATATTATTAGTAGTATTAATTATTGTTATTATTATTCTGTTCTGTCTGGTTCTGTCAATTGCTATCCTTGGGATATAGACTTTTTAAATCTGAAGTCCAGTCTCCAGAGCTATAAAAAAAATCTAATGCATAAAGTGTTGTTGTGGGAATTAACAGAATAATAATATAGACAGAACATTGAGTCCATAGAATAAGACATAGCAGTTCATAATAAAATTTACTCCCTTTGTCTTCCTGGAAAGCCACAGTAAAGTGAAAGCTTGCCTCCTCAGATGCATCTTCAATTTTTATTAGCTGAAACTATTTTTCATTGCCACTCTAAGAAAATATTTAAAACTGAGGAATGGCTTGAGTTAATTACACTCTAAAGTAAGCATATTGTTATTTTAATTTCCTCAACTGGTAATATTGCTAATATATTTCACAAGAGAAAAATCTGAAATTTTCAGACATTAAAAAAAGGAAGGCTAGAAGAGTGTCAGCTGTATGAAACACTACATAATGAAAGTCCTCAGGACAGCATTGTAAAACTAAAGTTTCTCAATCCAGAATATAAAAAGAAAGAACAGATCAGGAACAAAAGTGAAATTTCTGTTACAGTGGCCGGTCATAGACATAAACTCAGAAAGAAACAAATATTGCTTCTATAAATTATTATTTCGAAAATCAAATCAAATTATGTGATTCAAAATATCTTAGTTAAGATACATTGAAACTTTTCAATGCATACTAGTACCTGAGATCTGTAAATATTTGAAGGTTTTTTCTCCCCAGTAATAGCAAGATGTATAATACTAAAAGTTGAAAGATTAAAATACCTGACATTTAAATCAATCTCATTGTAAACTTTTTGGAGAGTGACACAGAGAATGTCATCAATCTGTAGGCATTCCTGTGTACACATAATTCTTTGAAAAATGAAGTACTTGATACAATTTCAGGCAGAACACTACAGTCTCACATTTAAAAAATTCAGTCAAGTTTTCTATGTCATGAGTTTTGCATCCCATAATTTTGAATGGGAAGGTCTTCAGAGAGGGCAATCTCATTGTTTGTGTCTTTAAAATATTCTCAAGCATTTTAAAGAGTCCAAAGAGAGACAATATTTTAAATAAACACTGTCTTTTTATCACAATTGCATGTAAAATGATGATACTTTAAAGAGGAAGTTTTGAAAACACAAAGTATTTTAGAAAGCAATAGTGTCACTATTTGTGATATTTACTAAAACTGCCTTCTCCAAAGACTTTTGCTTATATATTAAGAATGCAGGCTAACATAGAAAACTTAGAACATCGATGAAATTGTTGTATAGGCTGAAAATGAAATTACTGTTTATATGTCCCCAGAATACTCTAAAGGTAAAGTGTCTTGTTTCCAAAATATCTATGGAAATTGCAATGCAAATTTTATAAGCAAGTGAAATAATTTGGAAAACTATTAAAAATATTAGTTCACTGAAAGATTTGTGACTGTTGAATTTTTACAAAGCAGAAATATTTGTAGGGTTAAGGAAAGTTTCTAGAAAAACATCTCTGAAGCTATTAGTTTCATCTCTTCATTTAACAGAGAAAGTACTGGGAGAAGTGACTCATACAAGGTAACATTTCTCATTGATGGAAGAATAAAGTACATAACCCAAGAGTACCCTTGGCTCTTGTATCACCACGTGACGTAAAAAAATCCAGAAATGTAGAAAATCTGTAAAATCTAGAGAATATCTAATTTGAAAATCTGTAAAATCTAGAGAATATTTAAATTTAATTTAAGTATTAAACCTGGACATTGAAAAAAAAAAAAAACGAGGAAAAAGATTCAAAATCGACATGGGAATTTGGCCTGAAAAGTTGTCTCAAAGTTGTATTATAATCTTACTGCTGTTGTTTTTTTGCTTTCCCCAGGGAAGGTTGTGAATGTTTCATAACACAGCTAAGTTAGGGTTGTGTTGGTTTCTTCAGTAATCAGTGCATATTTCAAACAAGGCCATTACTACAGCATATTTAGCCCATATTTAGGTTTGTGAGCTCTTACCTACAGATTCAATTTACCCTATATCCATCTTAAAGTTTCTCAACATGGGTCACAAGGTAGATCAAGTAGGAAATGTGTGGCTATTTATCAGCACTAATTTTTTAGATGTTAGTGGGAAATATTAAGTAAGTGTAATCGCCTATCCAGAAAAATATGTTTAAGTAGAAATCCAGGTTCACAAAGGTGAATTAAGGATTCTGCCAATAAATGAAACTGATTCTATTAATCTCTTCCATTAAATATGACACAAACAGAAACAATAAATTAGAAGAGAAAAAAATGTAAGTTAAAATAGATGGAATGCTTATTATGATGTATTTTAGTATTCTAGTATTTTAAAACACTAAAAATCATATTTGTGTTGTGCAAGACATCTGGCTTATAAATGGAGTGGAATAGTGTTTCAAGTCAATAATCACAAAAAGTCAGAGACACAGGAAAGATTTTGATAATCTTAGAATAATTAGTTCATTGAGAGAATGTTAGTTCCTCTTATCCAGGATAATAAAAAGTCTGTGCATTTGATTTAAAGGTTTTTTATTTTGTATAATTTACATTTTATTTTATCATTTTTAAATTTTATATATGTGGGGTACAAATCAGCGTTAGGCATACAAATGTTCATTAGCAGGTACCCTTGTGGATGAGATGTGCCTCCCCCAACCTGGAAGCTTCCCACTACTGCCAATCCTGCCCCCACTCTCCCCTGGCAGTTTCCCACTGCTGCCAATCCCTTTCTCATAGTATTACCATAGTAGCTCAAGTTCTGCTTATGAGTGAGAGCAAGTGATACTCAGTTCTTTGTTTCTGTGATAGATCACTCAGTATTATAGCCTCTAAGTCCATTCAAGTTGCTACAAAGTTCATAATTTTTCCTTCTTTAGGGCTGCATAATATTCCATCATGTATATGTACCACATTTTTCTCTCTTTCGATGGGCAGCACAGTTGGTTCCATATTTCTGTTACTGTAAATAATGCTGCAGTAAATATGCATGTGCAGGTAACTTTTTCATACAGTGATTTGAGTTCCTCGGGGTATATTCCCAATAGGGAGATTGTGGGGTCATGTGAGAGGTTGGTTTTTAGATCTTTTAGGAATTGCTGCACTGTTTTCCACAGAAGCTGTACTAGTTTACACTCTCACCAACAGTGTAGAAGTGTTCCCTTTCTGCCACATCCTCTCCAGCATCTGTTGCTTTTTAAGTTATTGATGATGGTCATCCGGACTGGAGTTGGGTGGTATCTAAGTGCAGTTTTAATTTGCATTTCTTTGATGACAATTGAGGCTGAACATTTTTTCATGTATCTGTTGGCTGCTTTTATGTTTTCTTTTGAGAAGTGCCTATTCATCTATTTTGTCCACTTTGTAATGGGGCTGTTTTTTTTTCTTCTTCTTTTTGGCATGTTTGAGTTCCTTGCAGATCCTAGGCCTTTGTCAGATATACAGTTGGCAAATATTTTTTCCCAGTCTATGGGCTGTCTCCCCACTCTCTCAATGGTTTCTTTGGCTTTGCAGAAGCTTGTCAGTCTGATGAGGTCCCGCTTGTCTATCTTATCTCTTACTGCATGGGCACTTGGAGTTTTGATCAGGAATTGGTTGCCAGTTCCAATTTCCATAAGGGTGTCCCTTGCATTTTCTAAGGTTCTTACAGTTTGAGGTTTTATGTTTAGGTCTTGGTCCATTTAGAGTTGATTTTTGTTTATGGTGATAGGTGGGGGTCTTGTTTTAATCTTCTGCATGTGGTCTGCCAGTTTTCCCCGCACCATTTACTGAATAGGTTTTCCTCTTCTCAGTGGTTGGTGGTGGAGGCTTTGTTGACGATGAGTTGGTTGAGAAATTGAGGTTCTGCTTCTGGAATCTCTATCATGTTCCATTGGTCTATACGCCTGCTCTTGTACCGTACCAGGCTGTTTTGATTATTGTAGCTTTATAATAAAGCTTAAAGTCTGGGAGTGTGATGCCTCCTGCCTTGTTTGTTTGTTTGTTTTTGCTGAGGATTGTTTTGGCTATTTTGTGGTCATTTATGTTTCCACATGAATTCCTGTATTGTCATTTCCAGGTCTGAGAAGAATACTGCTGGTAATTTAATGGGTATTGTGCTAAATCTGTAAATTGCCTTGGGTAAGATGGACATCTTAACAATGTTGATTCTTCCAATCCATGAGCATGGAATATTTTTCCATTTGTTTGTGTCATCTTTGATTTCTTTGAGCAGTGTATTGTAGTTTTAATTGTAAAGGTCTTTGACTTCTCTGGTTAGGAAGATGTCAAGGTATTTCTTTTTTTGTGTGTGTGTGGTTATTGTAAATGGGATCGTGCTTTTTTATTTGGGTTTCTTATAAGGTTTTTTTTTTAATGTGAAAACATGACATATGTTTTTGTAATAGGATGTTAAGTAAGAATTATCCCATTGTTCTGGACAGGTTTCTAGAATCTAACAGCACAGATAATGAGGTGCTAAGTGCTTTACTGTTCCAAAAGACCAGGGAATAGAACCCAACCAGTTAGATCCGCCAACTGCACCAGCACTACTTTCTGTCCTCTCCTCCAATGGGAGGACAAAGGCAACAGGTCTGGTGGAAAAGTCATGAGTACCTGAAGTCAAAGGAGATAGAACTCCAGGACAGTCATTAGAAACTGGGAAGACTGGCATCTTGTTCCTCAGTTTATCAGGTATTCGGGCTGCTTTGCACCTATCCCTGAATAAAAGATAAAAGAACTGAAAAAAGACTCTAGGGCAAAGAAAATTCTGTGGCTGTATGGAGTAGCCTACAATGCCACATTTGTCATGGCAACCATGTATGGATTTCCAGTGAGTTCAAGTGAGATAATGAAAAGTGGGTCCCCTGGTGATAAAATTCCAGCAGCAAGAAGCTGTGGGGTATACAGCCCATTCTGAGACCGGAAAGGTTACAAGAGGGAGAGCAAGAATAAGATACAGTCTCATCTCCATTATCAGGGAGATCAGGGAAGTTGAAATGATTGTTAACAGCCACAAATTAGCCAGAAAAGCAGGAGCAACCGACATGGAATGTAGACCTCCTACAACAATGGGCTTTTAGGTTCAGGGATGCATTTGTGTTTGCTCTTCTGTTGCTCCCACCAGTCCTCAGTACCAGAGACTTCAAAGAGAGAAAAGATTATCTGACTCATGGTGTAACTCCCTTCTTCCTTCCCTTCCTTCCTCCCTGCCTCCCTTCCTGTCTCCCCGAACTCCACACACACCTGGTATAGAGGGATACAGATGAGATTTAAAACAATTGTGAGACTTGAGTCTTAAATTAAATTGAAATGTAATAATTAAAAATTACTGTCAAAGGTCCTCAAAAGGTTAAATATACATTTATTGTATGACCCAGCAACCCCACTCCTAAGTGTATAGCCAATGGAAATGAAAATATATGACCACACAAAAACTTGTACATGAATATCTAGAGCAGCATTATTTGTAATAACCAAAAAGTCTTAGCAACCCAAATGCCAATCAATTGACAAGTGACTAAACACAATGTGCTATATTAACACAGTGGAATATTATTCTGTGAAACAAGAAATAAAGCATTGATGCATGTCACAACATGGATAAATCTCAAAAACATTATATTAAAAGAAAGAACCCAAAGTTCAGAAAGTGAGAATAATTATTTTTGCATATGAAGTTGCTTCCTTGTACATAATAAATGATCCAAACATTTTAAAATTACAATTTATGTGGTTTACAGTTGGTGGTCACTAAGTGAATGAACATATGGTAATGAATCTAGAAAAATAGAGAAGCAGTTGAATTTAGGCAAGTTAGAGCTAATATGCAGAAAAGAGAGGAAGAAGGTTTCCAAAGAAACCTAAAAGAGAACGAGTAACAAATTTCTGTGACGTATTTCAAACACCAAGTAAGGGAAAGGTGATTTAGAACACATCACTGTAAACACCAAAAATATAAATATTCAAACTGCATTTTCAGGGGCTGGGCATGGTGGTTTACACCTGTAATTCCAGTGTTTGGGAAGCTGAGGCTAGAAGATTGCTTGAAGTCTTAAGCAAGACCAACCTGGGCAACATAACTAGACCCTGTCTCTACAAAAATTTTAGAAATTGGCCAGGCATGGTGATGCATTCATGTAGTCATAGCTATTTGGAAAGCAGAGGCAGGAGGATTTACTTGAGCTCAGGACTTCAAGGCTGCAGTGAGCTATGATCGTACCACTGCAAGCCTGGGCAACAGAGTAAGACCTTGTCTCAAAAACAAAATAAAACAAAAAGCCAAACAAACAAAAAACCCTAATTACACTTTCATTCATTCATTTTCCCCCTAAATTCTCTTCTCTGCTGGTTAGGATAATGAAAATTTACTTAAGTTTGTGCAAATAAGACAGTTCGTATATAGTCTATCTGGTCCCACATATTGAATCACATCACAAATACAAAAGCCTTTAGTCAATAAGAGTAAATATTAGAATAGAACTCAAGGAATTCAGCTCCAGTAATTCCCTCTCCAAACTGGTGCTCAGGAACAGGTTGTGTGTGAGACCAGAAAACAGGTTGTGTGTGAGACCACCTCTCTCCTGGGGTGGCTAGTTTTGCAGAGAGAATCCTTTAAGTCTCCTTGACTGTCATCACAACCATTTTGATAAGTTCTGAAGGAGTCCAGAGAAGTAATTTAAACAATAAAAGGCATAATAGAAAGGTGAGGATTGTTTTTCTGAGAATCTTTCCATAGGAGTTCAATGTTTGACAGTGTAGGTCATGAATGAAAACAAGTTATTTTCTGCTATGAAGTTATCATGACCAGCAAAAACAACCTCCTCACAAATTTTAATTGGGCTGATCATCCATTTTTTACTTAATAATGTAATTAATAAGTATATATTATAGATCCAAACTTCCAAACTGCTGTGTTAGTGTATCCTGATGGTCAAAGATGGTGGAAACGATGATGATGATGACAGTAACATCAATAGCTAATGTTTATTAAGGGTTTACTATGTGGCCAGGTTCTGTGTGAGCATTCTAAGAATATTATTCTACATAAATTTTAACAACTAATCTGTGAGATAGATATTGTGATCACTCATGTTTTGCAGATGAGAATAATGAATTTTAATAACTAGCCAAGCATTATAGCTAGTGGTAGAATTTAGACTGAACCAACATAATCTGATTCTAGAAACTCCACAAAACAAGTGGACTCAACTACTTCCCAGGGAAATACCTATACTGGACAAAACCAATTCTAGAGAAAATTATAAGTATAAATATTGTCTCACATGTTATGATCCCTCTGTCCATCAATCTCTTTTAATCCAAGACATATTCTGTGGCTTTTCTACCGTGGGTGCCCTCTCCAACAGATTATTCTAGCTCTTCCTCATATAGTCAACAGTGATCTGAACAACATTCCCATAATTCCTATCTTCATAGTAATGGACAATGGAAGGGCAAGTTTTTATCTGTCCTGTAGTTGCTTTTTATAATTGTTCCAGCAATTTTATTATAATATAAAATAGTCTATTATAGGAATTGCAGGACTGCAGGAGAGTTGCATAACTGTCATAAGAGCCCTATTTGGATAGATGAATATTCTGAATTCCTTCACAATGAGCTATATATAGAATGAGTCCTATTTTAACTGTCTGGCTTTAAATGTAATAAACAAAGAATAATAGACACATAAAAGCAGAGGAAATGTAAAGTCTCAAGATAAAATTCAAAATTTCAATACTGCTTACTGAACTCTTACCAAACTTGCCTGTGTTTACTTTCCCAAATTCAGCTCTCGTCACTGCTTGTCTTCTCTCTTAGGTACAGGAATACTCAATCATTTTCAGTTCTTCTGAAATAAGGGCCATGGCTTATGCTTTTTCTTCACCACATATACCACTCCAACAGCTACCAATACCATTCTTTGATTCTCAGGTTAAATATCTGTTCCTTTGAGGTGTTCTCCCTGAACATTGATGTGGTGACAAGGGCTCCTCTTAAGATCCCCGATGGTTCCCTATAGTTTTCTTATTAAAATTCTGACTACACTGTATAGTAAGTATAGTTGTCTATAACACCCACTAGATTTTACCTGTTTCTTCATAGATACTTGGTATTATTTTAACCACCTGTGGCAGAGACTTCTCACTCTTTTTCAACACATATGTTCTTTTCTACTCCCCAGGATAAATCTAGGTTACACGTCCAGCCATCTTTGCAACTGCATGTGACTGAGTTCTATCTAGCTAATGGGATGTGAATAGAATAAGGGATACTACCACATGTGGTCTATCTAATTCTTCCAGACAATACTCTATATCTCATGGTCAACTAGAAAGCCAAAGGTTGAAACTGGAAAATCAGCCTAGGTTTTTCAATATTTGTTTAAAGCAAATTATCCTAGCTTACTTGGAATCTCTTTGGATTTTCACCTGAGCTGCTTCTTTTTAAGTCCTTATTGTGGGGGATCTCTCTCTCTCTCTCTCTCTCTCTCTCTCTCTCTCTCTCTCTATATATATATATATATATATTTATATATTCACCTTTATGTTTCTAAGAATCTAGGATAGTATCTGTAAGCACATTAGACATCTATAAATACGTGCTTTGTATTGACTTAAAACAAACGGAATGAATGAGTAGTATGAATATCTTAAAAATAAATTATTTTCTGTCTTTCTAATATTATAAAAATAGTTAATATTTATTTCACGCTGACTATATGCCATTGCTTTCTCAAATTGTTTACATAAATTATCTCATTTAATCCTCATAATAATGTTAATAGGTATTTGCTATTATGATCTCATTCTATAGATTAGTACAATCTGAACTAATCTTAAACCAGCTAACTTATTTGCCCAATGTATCACAATAACTAGATGATCCTGCATCTTAATTGCAAAAAAATAAAAGTTAGGTCTACATTGCTATGTAGAGGTAAACAATAAAAAAATTTAACAGCAGAATAATATTTTATACTAATAATACTTTTCATTACTTGATATAATCAGTTCTAGGAAAGCACTAAGTTCCTAAAATATATAACGATGCACCATATTGATAGAGTTTGGATTGTTATCCCCTCCAAGTGTCCTGTGGAAGTGTGATCCCCAACGTTGGAAGTGGGGCCTGGTGGGAGGTTATTGGATTGTGGGGGTGGATCCCACATGAATGGCTTGGTGCTGTTCTCATGGTATCAAGTGAATGAGTGAGTTCTAGACTCTTAGTTCACATAAGAACTGATTGTCTAAAGGAGCTTGGCACCACCTCTTCCTCTCTTGCCATGTGACATGCCAGCTCCCCTTGCCTTTCACTAGGAGTAAAGGTTTGCTGAGGCCTCACCAGAAGGCAGCAAGTGCCAGCACCATGAACAACACTGATCCCAAATAAACCCTTTTTCTTTACAAATGATCCAGCCTTAGGTATTTCTTTTTAGCAGTGCAAAATGGACTAATACAGATACCATCTTATGTGTCTTTTTAAAGACCAAAAGATCTAGTTCTACATAGAAAGTCAATTTTAGATTTGAGGATGAAATCTAAGTATTATGTTAAATACTTCATGTGGCTTTGACTTTCTCTGCCACATGCACATGCCACATGTTTTGACAGAGGACAGCAGTTGCCTTAGAGATTTCTAGATTTCATTAACTCACAAGTTTCACTATATATATAAAATCAGAGCTTACTCTTAAATGAGCAATTCATTCTTGCACATTTAGAAGTCAGCCCGCAGGTTATAATCCACTCAAAATCACTTTGTTCCCTAAGTTAAGAAAATCCATTGTGATCTAATACAGTGACATCATCATGTACAGAAAAAAACTCTCCCCACACAATTGGATCAATATCTGTTGTAGAAAGTCTAGACTAGATTAATTGGGTTGGTGCCTAGTTGGATTTTAGTCACTTTATCAGGAGTCTTAGAATGGCTTCTAAAAATCAATGCTTTCTACTGTCAAATTCTAGCACAAGGGTTCATCAGAGGCATTCACTAGTATGGCCAAACTTGAGACTTAGCTTTTATTTAAGTGATAACATGCCTTAAAAAAGCATTAGGAATTTATCACTGGATTCATTTAACAAAAACCACATCATTACTTTATTTTTAAGCTAACTATAATATTAATATTTCATCTTTAATTTAACTGCTTCCCCCATATTTCAATATTGATACTGAGGCTACAGTCATTTGTCATGATAATCATCATTAATGAACTCTCAGAATAGATATTTATTTTTTATTTTTTGAAAGCAGGATTTATTGAGAGGATAGAAAAGCCCCCACAGTGGGAGGGGACCCAAAGGGGTTGCCTTCAAATCTATTTTAAAACCTTTTTTAATAGCTATCCAAAAGTCCTGGGAATGTGCAGTTGGGGGGGTACTCTTTTTTTATAGATTCTTCTGTACAGTATGATTTTTAACTTTTTCCTGCTTATGTAAATATAACTTTATAAGATAAAAAACTAAAATAGAAAGACTATTACCTAAAAACTGGGAAAAAAATGTACTATCAAATGTTTGCAATAGCAGCCTGTGACAAAAAATTATGGATATACTAGTGTATTTTTAAAAATCAGCTACATGCATCTCCTTTCTGTGCTTGCTGTTTTACACAAACAATCAGAATAAACTTAATATTAAAAAATTTGTTCTGAATAAAACTTATATCTGTATTGGTGCAAACATTTGTAGACAATGATTTCTGAAGAAAGTATTGTCTAGGTGAAATACAATTTTCCCCATTTAAAAAAATCCTAGGACACTAAGGATATTTAGTTTGATTTATTTTAAATATGAAGTAGCTATATTTTGAGGTAGGCCTCTTATATTGCCAGAAACCTTAGCTAAGGGCTGGAAAGTTATTATTTACAAATCAACCACCAACACTAGAAAGAAGTGTACCTATAGGCACTTCTGTCTTTTGCTCAAAAAAAGAAAAATCCAGAAAAAGTGGCACTGAAAATTTCCAAGTTCTCAGATTTGCACATGTTGAATATATAGAAAGTAAGATGCAATTTGAATAAGAACATGAAACTAATATTAAGTTCACATAATTAGGTATATAATGCCATCAATCAGATATAGGAGATTCTCACAGAAATAAAAATTGAAGGCACAGATGGAAAAAAACCCAATTCAAAAAAATCATTCATTCACTTAGGTTTCAACATATTAAGAAACAACTGCTGTGATTTTTTTCTAAGAGATTGATATAGTTGTGGAGCTTGAGTGTCACAGGTACTCTGGAAATAGCTAACCAATGCTTACCAGAGAATCCAGTCTCTGTGCAGCAAACAAATTCCTTCCTATCATGGCCTCACTTATCTCTCTAACCAATTTCTTGCCAATTTCACCATCCTCAAAATATAGAGCTATTAATAGATGTCCATTTTATAACTCCATGTCTTTCCTCTGCTCTATATTCCTTTCCCCAATGTATCTACCTGGAAAACTCCTGCCAACCTTCAAAACCCCAGATAAGGGCCACCTCTTTCCTTGTGCAGCCCTTCCCAAGTCATCTAAAGAGCCATTCCTCACTTCTTGGTACTCACTGGACCTGTGTTTG
Source organism: Carlito syrichta (assembly GCF_000164805.1). NCBI lineage: Eukaryota > Metazoa > Chordata > Mammalia > Primates > Tarsiidae > Carlito > Carlito syrichta. The sequence goes on from NW_007081372.1 coordinate 315,373, forward strand.
TAGACTATTCAGCATTCAGATGGTAGCCTGTTGTAACTATAATCTTGCTTATATACAGTTTTTTGAAACAAGGATAGTGATGAAATTTGATTTAACTTCCTTTATTGAGTTAAGAAAAAAAAATGAAAATGTTACTGAAGTAAACTGAGAAACTTAATCTAGGACAAGAAGGATATACATTTCAAGGTTCTTATAGTCTCATTTTAGAAATGCTAAGAGAGAGAAAAACAAAAGCAGATTGAGTCGACTAAACCTTTATTTAATTCTTTAAAAGTTTTTCTGTAATGCAATACTATAGGATTTACTTAATGTGGTTTAAACTTCATTTTTTAAAGTAGAGGTATAGTTTTGATGTATGAAGTTGAGAATGGTCCATACTACTCAGAGTGCCTGGTTCTGGCCCTGACTCTGAGCCACTGTAGGTCTCTTTCACTGACTCATGCACTAACTCATTCAAAGGTATGCTGCTAGCATCTATACTCACTTAAAGAGTCTACTTTCATGTAAGGAGTCAGTTCACTCATAGGACAAAATAGAATGTTCTTAAACTGGTAAGTACTCTTTGATATGGAGATTATTGGATTTTAATCTGTTTTGTCTGAATATGCTTAAACAGTGTAAAATATTAAAATTAAAAGTACAAAGTTAAAATTATCAGTGTCTGAACTGCCATGAAGTATATTCAAAAAGAAAGAAAATAATTCAAAGCTATTTGCCACACACTTTACCTGCTTTATCAATTGCAAATCTTTAACAAATAATATGTAGAAAGAAAAATCCAATTTTTGTGGGGGATGGGATGTCCTATGTCTGGTTTACAAAAGAATTAGTATTTTTTTTGTCAATACAACTCCATTTTGTTCATATTAGTTATAAGTCTACAGATATGGTGACATACCAATATAAAAATGCTATTTATCTAAGAAATATTATGAAATAAAGTAATTTTCATTTTGAGACAGATTTTCATTCAATTAATCAGAAGATTTTGCCTTCTTTGATCATATTTCCAATTTTTTAAATCAAAATAATCACATTGTACTGAATACTATCTGTGAGATATTATATAGAGGAACACAGCCCAGGGAATATGACAACATCCTTGTTGAACAGTTTAGGGAAGAATTGTTTATGTACATATTCTCTGACATCTGCAGGTTCCTAGATTTGAGAAACATTGACCTCAGGCTTGACCCACTGTATCTTACCTTCATTACTAGAAGATGCTCTGAGCTCACCAGAGTCACAACATTTGTTTGGTCTGCTTTAATTCTCCACTCACTTAGCTCCTGACTGCTCTGTTTGTTTCCCCTCATGCCATAGTTAGCTCCTGGATGGGGCTTAATTAACCACTTAATTTGTACCTATTCTGGTTAACAACATAGTTCATGACAGAATAAGAGTCCCTGGGATCAAACATGGAGTCTTATTCATAATTCTCCTCTATTCAGTGTGCTCCTCTGTATTAAAGTCATCTCATTGGATCCCCCGTGTTGTATGTTTTTTTTCTACATTAACCTGATCTCAGTATCTGAGTCTGGTAAAAATGACTTTATGTTCAAGACAACAGTTTAATCTATTAGATAGTATAAAACAAGGTGCAATGAGAAAAGAACCCCAAAGGGTAAGATAAGAGACTAAAGAATCCATGACTTTTCCTCTGATCTTTATATAATCTTGGTTATGTCACTTATTATTGCTAAGCCCAAACTTCCTCATCTGTAGTCATAATGTCTGCCTATGAGGCACAATGTTCACTATCCACCCGAGGCCCAATCCCTACCACTATACAATATGCCCATGTAACAAATATGCATGTGTACCTAAATTGAAAACAAAAATTCTAAAAAAGAAAAAATAATGTCCATATTCCCCACTGGTTTACAGTGACAAGTGAGATAACAGCTGTAGAAATGCACTCTGTCAAGATACCAATATGGGACCTTCTTATTAATTTACTCATAAAGCCTTGGATTGAAGTCATATGAACTCAGACTTAAAGTGGTGCAAATTACGGCCCCCACCATCTGTTTAACTTTGAGTAATCTGCATTATATCTAAACCTTGGTTTCTTCACGCATAAATAGGTTAATAATACACATCTATCTTAAGTATTTTCTAAAATAATGTATGTAAAGTAGCTTGAAGTCTGACCCTGATAAATACTCAAAAAGTAGTTGCAATTTCAAAAAAAATTAAAAAGACTGGGATTTGTAGCCCGCACATTTATTACTATTTTCCATGTAATTCAGTTAGAGGAATGAGAACCTTGTGAAATGATAATGCCTCAGGAATTTAAGATACTAAAGCAGAGCCTTGATCCAAATTCCTAATTAAGTTCTTGAACTTTAACACAAGAGGAAAGAGCCTCAAGAACATACTGATAGGGATGTTTATATAAACTAATCTGAAAGATTTCTTCTTGGATATATTTATTCTCTTGATGTATATCAAGGGAAAACTGCCTCTGTTTATGTTTCATCCATTGGTAAGTAATGATCGTAGCAAAGAAAGCTATTGTAGCTATAAAAATAAGGTAAGGGAGGGGCACGAAGGGAGGATTAGGCTTCAGAAATTACCTCTGGGGTACAATGTTCACTATCTGGGGAATGGGCCACCTGAGACCCAGTTCCCACCACCACACAACGTGCCCATGTAATGAACACACATGCCTACCCTATGAAACTAAAATAAAGATGAAAAAAATGCAGATGGAGATTTTTCTCCTCTCTCATTGCAATCTTGAGACTTATGACTGAGAAAATAAGTAAGTAAGCAAATATAGACCCATGAAGGAATGAGAAGGAAACAGAGAGACTATTCCTAGAGTAGTATCTCAGGTATGCTGTTGGAATATAAGTGATGCTCAGTTTAGCACCACATCCATATTTTATGTGAGTTAAGTGGAGGGAAGCCTCAGAGAATTGATACCAAAGATGTCTCAGAAACTACCCGAAGTTGACTTACAGTCTTCCTGCACATCTAAGCTTTCAACTTATTCCTCAGAAAAAGAAAATGTTTTGGCTATAATATACCTCCTAGCAGACATCCATTAGAATTTTCTCATGAAGTAAGTTTGCCAGAGGGACTCAGACATTCTCTTCCAGCCTAGTAAAAATTAAAATTAATATTAGACAAGCTCAATCTGCCTGTTGGACTCAATTAGCAAGTTCATCATTCCCAAATCAAAGCAAACAACGGGAAGAAGTGTGAAAAGATGTCTGTGAACTAAAGGAGACCAGGGAGATTGGGTTGGCCTTGGTCTCCATCAGCGTCCAGCAAATCCCGCTACTTGGCTCTCTCAGGCCCACCATGCTTTTTATATTCTCTTACTCACCAAGGGCTTGGTTTCATCTTCATCTTTGAAATAATAGAGCTGATCCCCCTTGAGCACAAACCAGCGAGTATGCCAAGTCTTGACAAAGCCTCCTTGCTTCCTCAGCCACCCACACTTGATGGCATTTTGCCGACCTTGGCCTTGTTGGGGGTTCTCCGTGGAGTCATTGTTCTCCTCCATGATCAGGCTGATGAACTTCCCTAGTTAGCAAACAAAAAGAAAGAAGAGTAATAAGTTGCTCTCTGTTATATTCAAGTCCCTCTTAAACCACCCTTATCCTTCAGAAAAAAGTGAGAGGAAGAGTGAAAAATATTTATCAACTCACTGACCAAATTTCTAGATGCAAACCACAGACCTAACAACAATATTGCTCAGAGGAAACTTGGAGAGAATTTGTTGTACCTTCCTGCCTTCTTAAATGAGCTTGGCAGCTGGGTGATGATAACTCTTTTTTCCCAAGTAAAACTAAAGAATGGGAAAGATCTAGAGGTGATGTGTTAAGAAGCATAAAAAAAAAAAAAAAAAATTACAGGCTCGGTGGCTCAACCTGTAGTCCAAGCACTTTGGGAGGCCGAGGTGAGTAGATTGCCTGAGCCTGCAGGTTTGATACCAGTCCAGGCAACTTGGTGAGATTTCATCTCTGCAATAAGTCAAAAATTAGCTGGGTGTGGTGGTGCATGCCTGTAGTTCCGGCTACTTGGAAGGCTGAGGTGGAAGGATTACCAGAGCTTAACAGGTCGACACTGGGGTAGCCGTGAGCATGCGACTGCATTCCAGCCTGGGTGACGGAGTGAGACTTCAACTCAAAAACAAAATACAACAAAACCAACAAATACAGAATTCTCCAAGATAACAGCCTCTGTCTGTTGTGCACTGATTGGGACCTGCCTGAGCAGGCCTGTGGTTACCCAGGCAAGCACTAGCCTGACACATGTTCAAGTTGAAAGAGACTATTTTTAAAGCATCAGTGGAAGACATTTGTTTTACATATGTGAGCATATCTCAAGAAGTTTCTACCCTCCTTTCCCCAGAGTATCCCTTGAGAGTTTCTTTGGCTGGTCAGGAATGAATGCAGGAAAATTTTAGGAAAAATTTGAGGAAAAAACAAAAAACCTGCTTGGCCAGTTGAGTTCCTTTCCCCTACATCCATCCTCAAACTTCTGGAGGAAGTGGTATACCCCAGTCCCTAACATGATGGAGAATATTTTAGGTTATGTGTGAAGGAGTACAAGGATGTACATACAACACATACACAGCAAGAAAATGAGTTCTTTATAAGAAAAATATTAATTAACATGTGAGATGCTGAAACTGCCCCAGTAAGAACAGAGGAGGTGAACTTTCTGGAAGAGCCAGGAAAAGTGGTAAATGATTAAGAGATTCTCCTGTCCTCAAACTTCTTCCAAATTCTTTCTAATGTTTATTTCTAAGCATTTATTCAGAAAGTGAGAAGTTCTCTCTTACCCTTTTGTCTTTGATGAGGATACAAAGACATAGGTTAACCAAAAACACACACATACACAGAATGTTCCTGTTCAGGCATATTCATGCACAGATCCTCTATTTTATTATTTGTGACTGATTTGAGAAGACAAGCTCTGTGTCAGGTCTTGATTTTCACCACTAATTTTTCAATCAATTTCTATGTACACAATCCCACCTAAACATTCCATGAAGCTCCCATTGTCAGCCATTAGTTATTTGTTTTTCTTGCTTGAAAGTTCAGGGTAAACCTTCCATTACTGGGCCTTGAGCTCTTTGAATTCAGTCCTGTCATTCCAGTTTCAGAGATGAAGCAGAATTTTGGTCTTTGTTTCTTCTTATTTTGATAATTTCAACCGTCTTGTCAGTAGTTTTGCCCCTTTCATTGGCATGCACTCCAACCTATCTTCATCTTTGCTTTAATCTTTATCTCTTTAAATGACTTTTAAGCTTCAAGTAGATCACCTGACTATTAATTGTCTCATTCAATATCCACATTTTTCACTTTTTATACTGAAATGCCCTTCTGATTAATAGACCCCCAACTCTACAAAAGGAGGTCTTAAAACCTCCTTTGCCCCACAGGGCATTCCTGTGATCGTAACCGTTTACTGCAGGAAACATTCCTGTATGTGCCTGTGTGTGTGCAGATTAGATCATGCCTGATGTTTCAAGTTTGTTATGCCCTTAGGGCAGGAACTTTCATCTCTTTTCTTTCATAGTAGTTGACCTAGTATTAAAAGCCAAGTAAACTACACTCTAAATGAACAATAAATGCTGTAATAAAATTTAGATAATAAGTGTACTGATTTAGACCACCCTAAATAATCTTTTTGGTCTTTTGGTATTTAAATTGTTCAAATCTACACAACATACTGTTTCATCACTGCCTACTTATTCTTTGACCAAATATCTCAAATTATAACATTAAATAGAACCTTAAACAAACATTTCAACACACACAAAAATCAAGACTGCATTTCACAACAAAAAATTCTTTCTTTTGGTCCCCTGTATTTTTTCCCTCATTCAAGCTTTCTATTACGTATGAAAAAAATTCCTTCTAAAATGCTCCAAGATAGTTAGCAAACTACCATTAATAATATTTTTTAAAAAGCAGTAAATTCCCCTTTTGTCTGCTATTAATGCCTTAGTGAAAAATGTGTTAATTAGAACATGGTGTCTGGTTCTTGCAAATTTTTTGTCTGGTTGAAACCAATGACAGTGTTGTCCACTGAACTCCTGGCTGTAAATACCTATATTTTCATGACTTCAAAAAAATCAGAAAGTGTTTTAATTGTACTAGTTGTAACAATTCATTAAAATGAAAATGAGTACAGATTTATCATATTTCTTAGGGATAATAATGTCACAATTATCAAGTTTTATTAAAATAATCATGATTTTTATAGAGAAGTCTTGATATTTCTGGAGAACTTAAATGTTTCAAATTCTACCCTTCATCTTTAAAATGAGGATGCCAGGCCAGGCTTGGTGGCTCAGCCTGTAATCCCAGCACTTTGGGAGACCAAGACGAGTGGATTGACTGAGCCTGTGGGTTCGAGACCCGCCCAGTCAACTTGGCGAGACCTCATCTCTGCAATAAATCAAAAATTAGCTGGGCATGGTAGCGTGTTCTTGTAATTCTGGCTACTTGGAAGGTTGGAGCGGAAGGATCGCCGGAGCCCAGCAGGTCGAGGTTGCGGTGACCCGGAGTGCGCCACTGCACTCCAGTTGGGATGACAGAGTGAGACTCCAACTCAAAAAATAAAATAAAATAAAATGAGGATGCTGGACTGGGTCATGCCTAACTGTGGTCCCTTCTAGCACTCTGAAATATATCATCTCTGTAATCCCATAACTGTAGGTACATCAGATATCCTTAATGTACAGTATAATGTCTGGCATATGGTAAAGCTCAATCAATGTTTGATGAATTAATCAATTTTGCAGTAGGTTTTGTGTTAGGTGTCTAAAAGTGAACATAATCTCCCTCTGGAAAGTGATCCTCTCTAAAACCTGATATTAGTGATACCATGATACACCCAGTTGCACCAAAAAAAAAGACAAAGAAAAGTGATCATTTGATTCCTGACCCTCCTTCCATCTGAATATCAAATCAATCAGCAAATCCAGAAGATAATACCTCCAAGAAATATTTCAAGTCTGTCTCCTTGTCTTCATCTCCATCACCACACTATGGTCTAGGCTACCATTATGTTTTGACAAGACAGCTCCAGTAGCTTTCCAACTGGTCTAACTGCTTCCATTTTTAATCACAAACACAAACACGTGGGCACATGTTCACACATATTTCTTTCTCCAAAAAGCAGCCAAAGTGAAATTTTAAAAATTCAAATCAGATAACGACTCTCTACACTTAAAAATGTTGTTGACTTCCCATTGTACTTATTTCAAAATCCATGTTTTACCAAAGCCTATAAGGCTCTGAATCATCTGGATCCAGTTTACTTTTCTAACCTAATCTCATGACACCTCCCCCATCCCTCCCTTACACACACATATACATACGTAACCACACTAGTCTCCTTTCAGTTCTTGAAACGCCCAAGCTACTTTATGCCTTGAATTTTGATACTTGCTGATCTCTGCCTTGAAAACTCTGCTTCACGCTCTTTTCATGGTAAACCCTTTTCATCTGAGTTTCAGCTTGAAATCTGTCTCTTCCAACAATCCTTTACTAGTCACACCATGAGTTAGTTCACCTCTCCTCATTCTCTATCTCTGAACTCTGTCTTTTGTCTCTCAGGCACTTCTCTCAATTGCTACTTCTTTAGCTGGTTTCGGTCTATCACTCCGCCAGGAGACCGTAAGCTTAATGAGGTCAAGGCCACGGTTTTCCTTACTACAATTTACCCAGTGCCTTTAATTGTGCTTGCTTGGAAACGTGTTGAACCAACAGATGAAATTTTGTAACAACCACAATAGAATTCCTACAAAGAATATTTTAGAGGGTTCTCTTCAAGTGCAGATAATGCCATAAAAAAGATTGTATTCTTTCAGAACTTGACTTTTTTCCTTTGGCATAGAAGACTTCAACTAGCATTAAAATTGTTCTTAAACACAATGTCAAAATCATCAGACTTTAACAAGCCTGAAGCCGCCCTTATGAAAAAAACATTCAAAATGTACACTTTTTAGTCTTGGTAGGAAATACACATAACCAGTTGCAGTCTACCATTAAGAATAAAGCAGATTATTCACTTAAACTCTCAGAGAATGATTTTACTGAATCTCCATTGGAAAAATTCTTTGTCTGACGTCAGGACATAGGAGCTGAATAGTGCATGAGATTACAAAATAGAACAATCACCTTCTGTTCATATGATTCCTTTTGCAATCAGATGGGCCAAGAACACAACAGTATGACATGATACGATTAGAAATGAAATTCATGCTCATAACAGAATATTCTGAAAGTCAAACAGCACACACATACAGGTATTTTGATGTATGACTTCATTTCAAAAATAATACATAAATAAAGATGTATAGAAACAAAGATGCATAAAAACAGAACATCATATATCCTGGAGTTGCAATATGTTTGAAATTACTACACATGTTCAGCAAACACAGGGGAATGAGATAGATGGAGGGAGCTAGAGCAAAAGAGAAGGGGAGGGAGAACAATGTAAAGAATGTCAACAAATCTACCACCATGCATCTCTGTTTCCCCCATATACAGAGGGTACCAAAAAATGTATACACATTTAAGAAAGGAAAAAAAACTGTATTAAAATTGTTATAGTAAGGTGAATACAAGTCATATTTGACTTCTGCAATTACAGGAGGTGCTCACATCAGTGTCTAGACATTTGTGAATATGGCAAATATCTCTTAAAATGTGCAAACATTTTTTTATTTTTTGGCATCCCTGGTAATGAGTGCTCCCACAGCAAGGGTACAGGGAAGAAATGCACCTCTGTCTTTGGTCAGTGTCAGTTCCCTCGGCCTCCTGTAGGGCGAGTATCTTGTTGTACAAATGTGAACCCAGAGTTTAAGTACACGTGATTTCATTTCTCATGACTCCTCAACACAAACTACCTCATTTGTTCAGACAAAGAAACAGTAATCTGTTCTTTTGCTGGGAAGACAACAAAAACAAAGATGTCAATGCTGGCAAAATATTGCAACTTATGAGAGATTTATGAGGCTTTCAAGAGTAATTTTGATCACACCAAATTGTCACTTTTTGTGTTGACATTAGAACCACAGTATGTGACTACAGATAGTCAATATTTATCTGACTACTACTCTTTCTTATTTTAAATCAAACACTTTGTTTTGCAGTTATTGCAACACAAACTGGTTTGTCAATCTGTAGCACATTTAATTATGTTTTATATATGTCTAAATGCCAACCTAGAACTGGGCGCAGTGGCTCACTCCTGTAATCCCAGCACTTTGGGAGGATTGCCTGAGCCCAGGGGTTTGAGACCAGCCTGGGCAACATAACAAGACCTTGTCTCTATATAATAAGTCAAAAAATTAGCCAACTGTGGTGGTGCACACCTGTAGTTCCAGCTACTTGAAAGGTTGAGGCAGGAGGATCACCTGAGCCCAGGCCAAGGCTGTGATAGCCGTTAGTGTACCACCACACTCCAGCCTGGGGGACAGTGAGACTAAATAATTAATTAATTACTTAAAGGCTAGCATATACCCTTTCTATTCATAATGGTTCATACTACAAAAACGTATATATGGAATGAGACAAAGTATGGATGTGCATATGTGTGTGCATACAAGAGCATACGTGTGCCTGTGTGTATACACACATATGTGTAGGTATATAATGGGTATGGGTATTGTGTGTGTTTTCTCTACAGGAGAAAAATCCTTAAAGGCAACATATTTGTTGATACCCTTTTCTCATTTTTAAAATACTAAGTGCCATGGCACAGGAAGTCATGTAAGCATATGCCTCTAGATCTGACATTTTTCAAAGAGGCAAAGAATATAAATGACCTTAACCATACAATGTTCACTAAACAACCTGGTTGTGCTATTATTACAGTTAATTTGGAAAGTTATATATTTATTTTTATTATTTCCTAGAACATTTCTTCTATAACTGTGATTTAGAATTTAAAACTCTTCAGTATTCTAAATATTTAACGAATGTCAGGATAATATAACATAAACTTTTTTTATGTGTGTGTGAGTCAATTCACCTCCTACTTGATTTGAAATGTCGGGCTTTCCACCTCAATTCACCTGTGAAGCTTGAATGTGAATGCTGCATCCTACCAAATCTCTCTGTTCTGCCTTCCAACTCCATTTGGATTTTCTCTAGGTGTTATCAGTGCCAAGTCCATCTCTTTTGACCCTCACTACCTATAGCAGAAGTTGATGCCCCACATGGAATTCTCATACCTGTTGCTATAAAATGAATGTTTCTGTGTACCCCAAATTCATATGTTGAAGCCCTAACTTCCAATGTCACCATGTTTGGAGATGGAAACTATGAGAGGTAATTAGGATTAGATGAGTCATCAGGGGACAATTCTGTCTGATGGAATTAGCACCCTTATACCAGAGAAATCACTGTCTCTTTTTTCACACCTGCATAAAGAAGTCAAAGCAATATGAGCACAAAGCAATATGGGGCCACCAACAAGCCAAGAGAAGAGGCGACAGAATAAAATCCACGTTACAAGCACCTTGATTTTAGGACTTCCAAGCTTCCGGAACTGTGGGAAGTGAATTTCTGTTGCTTAAACTACCCAGTCTACAGTATTTTGTTACGGAAGCCTAAGCAGAATAAGATCACCTGCCAGTGTTTATATCCCACCACAAGGTCTGAATGCTGGCTCCCAACCTCTCCCTTCCCCAGAGAGCTGTTCTCACTAGAGGGGAATCTTCTGGGAGATTCTTCTCCAATCAACTTCTCCCACAGACCTGAGTCAATGACTAACTGGAACGGGGGCACAAAAGGCAGCCTCCTTGGCTCATAGGGGACTAACTGTGTTATAATTTGTGCTTCAGAGCTTCACCATTAGATTAGGACAAAGCTACTTCATACTTAACTTTATTCCCCTGTCCTGACCGCCTTCCCTAAACCCCTTTTTCCTGATAGCACTCCCTAATAAATTACCTCAGCAATAATTCTCATGTCAAGCTCTACTCCAGGAACCCTGGTCTTAGAATACCCCAAGTTGTCATCACCTCAACTTCTGTCACCTCACTTTTCTTCTTAACTTCATCTACAGTAGCGATACAATAGTTCAACACTGAATTTAGTTCCATTTTTTCTTGACAAACTTGGCAGGGCCTATTGTGGCCCTCAAGTTTCTGCCCATTCTCTTTGTCCTTGATACTCAGCTTCTTGGGTCTGGGAAAACCAGAAATACATTGAGGAAAAATGTGTCATCATCATCTTCTAGTCTACGTTATTTTGGCTGAAAGCAAAATTGTGGCAAGAGGATACTAGGAGTGAGAGGCAGTATGAGTGAGAGGAATGCACATGGAAGATGGGATCACAGGTGGGGGTAGAGAGGAGATAAGAATAAGAAAAAATATATTTCTATCAAAAGAGTCTAAACCTTCATGCTCCACCCTGTGTCAGACATTAAACTATGTGACTATGTGGATCAACCCTGAATAAAATCATGTATCATACACACACACACTCATATGAAGATAAATGTATCGAGAGAGGGCAATACCTTTAAAAATTTATTGAGCACCTACTCTGTACCCCACACTGTAAAAATCCAGTTCCGTTCCATTGTCCTTCTTGATGACTATTATAGTTTCTATGTGCTCCCTGGTTTCATTCCTACCACAGTGATATGATAGTCTTCCCAGGGCAGAATGTTCTTTTGGAAAGCAAATCAGATCATGCTGCCACCATGCTAAAACTCTCCAATAATTCACCACTTGCACTCAGAGTTGAATTCAAAGTATTTGTCATGGCCCATGAGGCCCAACACAATCCCAACCTACCTTTTGCAGAATGTCACCCTCACATCTTTGAAGGGCTATCTCTTCATCATCCAAATCACAGTTCAAATATCACATTATTATAGACTTCTCTTGACCTTCCTTGCCAGAACCCACCCTCATTCTTCATCATCACACTCTATCATAATACTTTATTATACTTTCTCCACAGCATACAAGGGTCTCTTTTTTTGTTTTGTTTTGTTTATATTCATATGTCTCCCCCTCTGGCACATGAGCACTTTGAAGTTGGTGGCCTTCTACAGTGTACAGAGCAGAGGTGGCAGAGAGTGGCCATTAAATACACAGTTATGTGTTGAATGCAAGAATACCTCCTAAGGCATAAACCTAACAAAAAGCAAGAAACTATAAAAATAATAAAAATAGATCACACAGCTAAAGATTCATTCAAGAGGTGGGATTTACAGAGGGCATTGCAAATATATATATTTGCCCAAAACAAAGCACATAACAAAAAAATATTTAAAGAATTAGATCTTAGCCGGGCTCGGTGGCTCAGCCTGTAATCCCACGCCTTTGGGAGGCTGAGGTTGAGTGAATTGCCTGAACCTGTGGGTTCGAGACCCGCCTGGGCAGCGAGACCTCATCTCTACAATAAATCAAAAAATCAGCCGGGCGTGGTAGCGCATGCCTGTAATTCCAGCTACTTGGAAGGCTGAGGTGGAAGGATCGCAGGAACCCAGCAGGTCGAGGCTGCGGATGGCCGGAAGTGGCTACTGCACTCCAGTCTGGGCGACAGAGTGAGACTCCAACTCAAAAAAAAAAAAAGAATTAGATCTTAGTAGCTTGTAAGAGGGAGAAAAAGTAACTGCTAACTCAACTGCTGTTTTCCCAGTTCACTTTCTGTCCCTCATTTTTGAAGAATGGATCACATTGTGGTGCCTGCAAGGAAACCAGCACTCCAGGTCCGATATGATGAAGGATGTCATGAGATTGTTTTAGCCTGAGGTCAATTTCAGGAGCCTAAATTTGTTTTCAGGGAGCAATTGAATTTCTTAAAGGACCGTGAAACGGCCTTGGGTTTTCTTTCACATGTGATTTTCCCACTGCCTGGGCTTCGTGGTTAACTTCTATTCATCCTTCAGGTCTTCTACAAAGGCTGCCCTGGTGCCACTGCTATCCCACTCTGGAAGATCCCTTGCATGTACTCCCATATCATCTTAGACATAGTTTTTTTTTTTTTTTAATCACATATAGGTCATATATGCTTTATTTATGTTTTCTACACCATTAGTCCTTGAGAGTATAACTCCCTAGAACCACCCAGACTAACTTAGCATATAGTACTCAAAAATGTGTAAAAGTAAAAGGCGAATGAATGAATGCTTCAGTCAGTCTTTGTGCTTCAGACAGTCTTAAGGGCCTACTAGAATTGACCCCGGAGGCCTCAAGGATCCCTAGAGTACTATGTAAAAATCCTAAAATATTTGCAATTACTAGACACAGATGCAATGGCATCGCACCAAATTCTCCCATTTAGACCTAACCCAAATTTAGTGGCTTAAAGCCAAACTGAACTTCATAAACTATTGAGCAAAGTAAATTGCCATTCGTCTTATTGGATGCTATCCTTAATCATGACTTGAGTTAAAAATAAACATTTCTTCTTAAAAATGAAGAGTAGTGTAAGCATTAAGAAAACAACGGGAGCCGGGCTCGGTGGCTCGGCCTGCAATCCCATGCCTTTGCGAGGCTGAGGTGAGTGGATTGCCTGAGCTTGCGGGTTCAAGACCCGCCTGGGCAGGAGAGACCTCATCTCTACAATAAATCAAAAAATTAGCCAGGCGTGGTAGCATGTGCCTGTAGTTCCATCTACTTGGAAGGCTGAGTGGAAGGATCACCGGAGCCCAGCAGGTCGAGGCTGCGGTGGCCGGGAGCGGCCA
>NW_007081372.1:329081-343812 GCF_000164805.1 Carlito syrichta
GCACTCCAGTCTGGGCGACAGAGTGAAACTCCAACTCAAAAAAAAAAAAAAAAGAAAGAAAGAAAACAATGGGAATTGAGTAAAGTACAACAGCTATGGATATATAATTTAAAATAGCTACTAGAAGGGCACACCTGGGGAAGCTTTAACAGTAATAATTTTGAAATTATTTTCCTGAGGAAACACTAGAAAATCCTGTTGCTTGATTAAGTTGTCCTGAACATCAGATAATAGTAGAAAACTATGTATATACTGGGATGAATCATGCACATCAAGCTACATTTTAGATTTTAAGCTTAAATATTTCCATATTCATTTCGTAAGAAATCAAAATGACTTAATGGAATGAATCACAAAAAAGAAATCTCTCTCAAGTATTTACTTTGTTTTTGCTGTCTGTTTAATGCCTTATACTTGCTAGAGAGAATCTGCTCCCTCGTAAGACAGTTTTAATTCAAGTAGAGGAAAAGCATTTTAATATATACTTAGAAACGGCTTGTTTTTTTTAATCACCATATTACTATCTAAAGGATAAATAAAAAGACAACAATTGAAATTCCCAACACTGATAACCCGAGTAAAAGAAAAATCAAATCAAAACAAATACTATTGACTGGGATTAAGAAAAAATTCCCCGATATGTGATAATTATATTCTTGTTAAGTTCAGGGCAGACATTATCAATTAATTACCTGGATTTGCCCCAAGATGTTCTCACAATACAGCTCTCTAACCAGTCACAATCAATCATATATGGAAAAGAAAGGATGATTCTTTGTTATTTGAATTCTGTAAGTGAACCAAGAACTGAAGATATACCTCAAATATCAAACAGAAACTTAAGCACTCCCCCATAAGGAATGCCATCTGAAAAGGGAAAAGAATAGAAAGGCAACTTCTTTTAATGAAAAAAACTAATAGTTTTTTGAAAGCTTGAACTAACAGTTTTGAAATGAAAAAAAGAAAAGAAAGTCAACTTCCTTTAATGAAAAGAACTGATAGTGTTATAAAGGTTGACGATGGCAACAATCACAGCATCACAGGGCCATAGGAAACAAAACAACCAAAAACCCAAAGCAGGGAAAGGGGATCAGAGTTGGATGCCCCTCGTTTTATATTAATACATGGAATCTATGACTCAAACTTTAAAAATAGGATTAGCAACTTGATTTTATAACTATCTAAATCTGTAAACTTTTGTGTGTCCTTCCCCTCTTTCACCCATAATTTATTAGTACAATTTTGTTTTGAAAAACTGTCCTAAAGAAGAGGTTGGGGGAGCAAGGGAGATTGAGGAGATGTTGGTCAAAAGATACAAAATGTCAATCAGGAGGAATAAGTTCAAGAGATATGTATAACATGGTGAAGTTATACCATAAAACAATAAGTATGTGAGGTAAGGCATAAGCTAACTAGGTCAATTTAGCCATTCCAAAATGCATACATATTTCAGAACATCATGTACAAGATAAATGTGTACAATGCTTATCCATCAATTAAAATTAATTAACAGAGATTTTCTACACTCATATGAAAAGTAATGGGATTATAATACCCAAAGGATGAGGGAGCGAAGGCAATAGAAAATGGGAGTTTTTGCACATTGTGGAGACCCATCCCTGCCGGGTCCTCCTCTCATTGTGAGAAAACCAGCTCTGTGCCTAGCATTTATAGAGTCCCTCCAGTTCTGTCTTCAATGGCCATAATTTTTTTTTTTTTTTTGAGTTGGAGTCTCACTCCATCACCCAGGCTGGATTGCAGTAGCAGTTACGGCCACCCCAGTGTCGACTGGCTGGGCTCTGGCGATTCTGCCACCTCTGCCTTCCAAGGAGCCAAAATGACAGGTGTGCGCTACCACGCCCAGCTAATTTTTAAAATTTATTTATTGTAGAGACTAGGTCTTGCCAAGTTGCCTGGGCTGGTCTTGAATCCACGGACTCAGGCAACCCAGTTGCCTCAGCCTCCTAAAGTGCTGGGATTACAGGTGGAGCCACTGAGCCCAGAAATGACCATAATTTTTAAGTTTAGATAAAAACTTTTCTGAAACATTCCTGTTAATATCAGGTTCCTATAGTGAGTCCCACCTAGGAAAATCAAATGTTGTCAATTGCATGATCATTTCAAGCCCCTCTGTGGGGCTAGCTTTTTATTCAACCACACGCACTGCAAAGAAAATACTTTATAAGTGGGTAACTTTGACGGAGATAGCCATTTGTCTACAATGAGCGCTCGGGTTTTCTCCTTCAAATGAAAACCCCGAGGTACTTAATGATTTCCAATAAGGACCACTTCTTCTTTGTCAATTAATCCTGTGGGCTGAACATCATCAGGTGAACTATATAAGCCCAGGAAAATTACTAGGCTTTCTAAGTATATAAATCTTGTCCTAATCACTGAACCACAGTGACTCGCGCAGTGGTTTATCATATCGAGGTGTGGACAATACAACTTTTTCATTAGAACCTGAGGAAGACAAGGAGGAGTGTCAAAGTGAAAAGAACAGCATCATTCATGTCATGGTAGACACTGATGTGTTAAACTGTGACTTTGATGAGATACACTTATTTGCATGTAATTTGAACATGTTTTTTGTGCTTCAAAATACCCAATAAGTTCACACTTTAGTTTTAAATAAGTTGAATAGAAACCTAACTTTACTGCACCTGAATGTTAAATTTGTCCATTGAAAGATAAATAAATCATATACACAAAATATTTTTTTAAAAATAGAAAGTTTGGAGAGACATGTATTATCTGGGGTGTTGAGAAGCTATCTTTGAGAATTTCCTTCTCCCTCAAGCCATGGTGTTCTAGTTGGTGCCACTATCCTCCTGCTAAAGATTATTCACAGGACCTGAGCTTCCTAGCAACACTGACTGGCCTAGGGTAAGGGCATGTGTCTCAAAAGGGCCAAGTGGAGTCTCTTCTTAGGACAGATATAGAGAGTCTGAAAAGATGAGCATCTGAGGTTGACAGCATTCATCTTCCTTGCCCTGTAGTGCAAAGCTGTCTGCAAAATGAAACTATGCAGAGACAAGAAGATGTGAGAGAGGAATGGAAAGGGAGCCCTGGAATACCCATTCTAGTTCTAGTTGCTGAAGTCCTGTTTGAAAGACAACACCCTCCCCAGCATGTTTTGTAAACAAGTTAACCTAATCAGCCCTACATGACATAGACCTCATCAGCATGGCAGCAATCATGTGACTAACCCACCCATCTGCCTGATGTCAGTAACTGTGTTTTCCTGTCCCCATCATGATGACAGGAAGATGACCACCACCAATCACTTTAACGAACTGCTCTCATCAAAGGGAAAGTTTAAAAGTGTTTAACCTCAAGCAGACATTTGCCATTGCTGGAACCTGGGGCCCTCTGCGCTATGAAAGAGCTGCTTCCGGTAGGTCAAGTAGCTAAGGGGACACTCTTTCTCACTACATACTCAGGCTAATTCCACTGATCCTTTGCCCAGAGCACCAGCTGAGAATGTGGTTTTGTGCTAGGACCCAGGGCCCTTTGTGTTCTCTCTCTCTTTCGGTTTCTTGGAACCATTTTTAAGACTAGTCTCTCTCCTCCTCTAGGATTATATATTATATATTATATATTATAATTAATTCTCTCATGGGAAACCCAAAATGGGTGGTTAAGTCCTCATCACATTAAAATACATTCTAGAAGATCTCAGGACCCTCTCACCAGAGAGGAGTATCTGCCCTAAGCATCTCCTCAATACTGGCTAGGGGACCAGGAGATGGGCCAAGGCGGGTCTTTTGCCTCTGATACTCTCCTTCAACTTGATCTCTATGGTTGCCACAAGGGCAAATGATCTGAGTTCTGCAAAATAGCATGTTGCCCGGACCCCTTGTTCTTTCTGTGGCATTCTTTAATTACTTTACCTCTAACAACTCAGACGCTGACCCAGCTGGTTTAACTTCTCCTGTCTGTTGAAATCTGCTTTTGTAACTCTATCCTCCATCAGTTTCCAGTCCTGTTCTTCCTTCTCACTCTTCTACGTCTCTATACCCACCACTGCCTTCAGAGAAGGGGCCAGCTTCAGTAGCCAGTAGCTGTGGCAACTGACCCTAATTTCCAGCCTTCTCATCCCCATCCCCCACTGCCTGATAACCCCTGGCAGCTGGCCCTGTAGCTACAGCAAAGTCAAACCACATGCATTGCCTACCCCACCCACCCTTCTTTGTCACATGTTCTGGAAAGCCCACTATGATAACTATTTATAAATATATTTTACCAGACATCAAAGCCTTAATATGTCATAAAAACAGCCATAATGGCCTTTCTTATAGTAGTATCATTCTTATATTTATTTGTACACAGTGCATTGTATTCAGATGATAAAGATACCTAACAACTCCATCGCGCTCTCTCCTCTCATTCCCTCCTTTTACTCTAGACAAGTAGAGACATCTCTATGCCAATATCCAGCAGGATAAAGTAACAGAAGACTGACCTTCCTCCCTGTTCCCAGATACAAATACCAATATTTTAAAATAACAAGAGAGAGAAATGAAAGGACAATCCCCTCCCCAGTTTGTTTTGTAAACAAGTTAACCTTATCAGCCCTTCATGACCTTCACAACACAGACCCCATCAACATGGCAGCAATCATGTGACTAGCCCACTCATCTGCATGATGTCACCTTCCTGATAACATGAAAAAGACCACCACCCAGTCACCTTAATGAACTGCCCCCATCAAAGGGAAGTTTTAAAAGCATTAACCTCAAGCAACCACTCACCATTGCTTTGCTAAGCACCAGCCAGGCCCTGTTTTCTTAAGTTTTGGCCCTGTTCCCTACCTTGGGAAGGTGAATCGCTCTCTCTCTCACTCACTCACTTTCTTAATAAACTATATATTCTATTATAACTTCTGTGCTATTCTTTGCATCATTTGTATGGCACCAGATTGCAGATACTCTCAGCCCCGTTTAGTCTGACCTAATATTTTGGAGGCCCTGCTGGAATTTTTAACCTAACACTGTTCTTCATGTATCTTCATTTGAGCCTGTGAGATATGTCTTATTCTTCTCACCAAAGTGGACACATAAATTTTCTTTTGCTTTATTCAGGTTGAGTTGCTTTTAGTCTCTTGATACACAAGAAAATATTTCTGGGAAATCTTTTCTTTAAAACAATAAAAATTTAGGGTTAAAATGCATAGTGCTTCCACCGCCTTGTATCATACACAAAAATTAATTAAAGATGGATCTTAGACCTAAACTTAATAGCTAAACCTTCTAGAAAAACAAAAACAGGAGAATAAATTTGCAAATTGGGGGAAGGAAGTGATTTGTTTAGAAAGGATAAAGAAAGTAATAACATTAAAAAGTATGGGCAACCCCTTCAGTTCCCCTCCCCCTGAGGGAGTTTTTCTATCCTTTTAATAAATCCTGCTTTCAAAAAAAAAGTATAATGTAGACTTCATTAAAAGTAAACATTTCTACTCATGAAAAGAGATCAAGAAAATGCATAGGCAAGCCAGATACTGTCAGAAAATACTTGTAAAGCATATGTCTATGAAAAGACTTATAGTCATGATATGTAAAGGACTTCACAACTCAATAATAAAAAGACAAAGATTCTAGTTTAAAAACTGAAGATTTGGAAAAATATCCCATGCTCATGGATAGGAAGAATCAACATTGTTAAAATATCCATCCTACTAAAGGCAATCTACAGATTCAATGCAATACTCATAAAATTACCAACATCATTTTTCTCAGGCCTGGAAATGACAATACAGAAATTCATATGGAAACATAGATGACCACAAACAACCAACACAATCCTTAGCAAAAGAAACAAAGCAGGAGGTTTCACACTTCCAGACTTCAAACTTTCTATAAGCCTACAGTAATCAAAAGAGCCTAGTATTGGTACAAGACTAGGCATATAGACCAATGGAACGGGATAGAGATTCCGGAAATAAAGCCTCAATTTCTCAACCAACTCATCTTTGACAAAGCCTCCAACAACAACCACTGGGGAGAGGAGAACCTGTTCAGTAAATGATGCAGGGAAAACTGATCACATGCTAAAGACTGAAACAGGACCTTACCTATTACCATACACAAAAATTAACTCTAAATGGATCAAAGACCTAAATGTAAAACCTCAAACTATAAGAATCTTAGAAAATGCAGGAGACATCCTTATGGAAATTGGAACTGGCAACCAATTCCTGATCAGAGCCCTAAGTGCCCATACCATAAGAAATAAGATGGATAAGTGGGACCTGATCAAACTGACGAGTTTCTGCAAAGCAAAAGAAACCATCAAGAGAGCAGGGAGACGACCCACAGAACGGGAAAAAATATTTGCCAACTGTGTATCTGACAAAGACCTAACGTCTATGATCTACAAGGAACTCAAATATACGGAATGGAAAAAAACAAACAGACCCATTAAAAAGTGAGCAAAAGACATGAATAAACACTTCTAAAAGAAGATATACAGCCAGCCAACAGACACATGAAAAAGTTCTCAGCATCACTAATCATCAGAGAAATGCAAATCAAAACCACATTGAGATACCACCTAACCCCAGTAAAAATGACCATCATTAATAAAACAAACAAAAACAGATGCTGGCAAGAATGCAGAGAAAAGGGAACGCTTCTACACCACTGGTGGGAATGCAAACGAGTGCAATCTCTTTAGAAGACAGTGAGGCGATTTCTGAAAGAACTAGAAATTGACCTTCCATATGACCCAGCAATTCCCCTATTAGGAATATACCCAGAGGAGCTCAAATCATTCTACAAAAAAGATACCTGCACACATATGTTTGTTGCAGCTCTATTCACAATAGTAAAAATATGGAACCAACCATGCTGCCCATTGAAGCTGGACTGGATAAAAAAAGTATGGTACATATACACAATGGAATATTATGCAGCCATAAGGAAGGACAAACATATGGAATTCAGAGCAACTTGGATAGATTTAGAATCGGTCATACTCAGTGATCTATCATAGAAACAAAGAACAGAGTACCATATGTTCTCATTCATAAGCAGACCTTGAACAATTATCATAATACCATAAGAAAGGGATTGGTAGTAGTGGGAAACTGCTGGGGTGGGGGTTTGAGATTGGCAGTTGAGGAAAACTGCTAGGGAAGGGAGGGGCATACCTTATCAACTAGGGTACCTGCATAATCAGTGTTTGTATACCTAACCCTGACTTGTACCTGAAAAAAACTTGAAGATTTAAACAGACTCTTCATAAAGGAACATGTATGAACGTTGAATATTTTCATGAAAAAGTCCTAGCATCATTAGATATTAGAAAAATGTATGCTAAAACCATAATGAGACACTACATACACATTTGAATGGTCAAAATTTTTAAAGACTGACAACACCAAATGTTGGGGAGGATGTGGAACAATTAGAATTTCCATATATTGCTGGTGGGTGTGTCAATGATACAACTACTTTAATAAATTTCTTATAAAATTAGACATACCCCTGCAAATGACTTAGAAATTCCAATCTTCAATATTTAACCAAAAAAAAAAAAAAAAAAATTGGAATCTGTGTGTTCTCAAGAAAATTTGGACAAAAATGTTCACAGTCATTTTATTTACATTGACCTCAAACTGAAGTAACCCAGATGACACCTATCAAAAAGTGAACAGATAAACAAATTGTGGCATAACCATATGGTGCAATACTCCCTATCAACCAAATAAAACTGCTGATAAATATATATCATCAAGGGGTAGATTCCACAGTCATTATAATAAGTGAAAGAAGGCAGATACAAAAAAGTCACTGCATAATGCCTTTAATATAATGCTCTAGGTTTATAATGATAGAAATTTTTTAAATGGCTATTCTTGAGGGGATGGATATTGACTTGAAAGGGGCACAAGGGAACTTTCCCATATGATGCAAATGTCCTTTATCTTGATGAGACACAAGTTACATGAGTGTAAACATTTGTCTAAACTCATGAACTGTACACTTGAGATCTGTCCCCACGTGAGGTTGCCATGGTAAACTTTATTCGAAAGAAACTGCTGAAAATACTGAATTCCTTTTTTTTTTTTTGAGTTGGAATCTCGCTCTGTCACCCAGACTAGAGTGCAGTGGCCGCTCCCGGCCGCCGCAGCCTCGACCTGCTGGGCTCCAGCAATCCTTCCACCTCAGCTTTCCAAGTAGCTGGAACTACAGCACGCTCTACCATGCCCGGCTAATTTTTCTGATTTATTTATTTATTTGTTTGTTTGTTTTGAGTTGGAGTCTCACTCGGTCGCCCAGACTGGAGTGCAGTGGCTGCTTCTGGCCACCGCAGCCTCGCCTGCTGGGCTCCAGCGATCCTTCCGCCTCAACCTTCCAAGTAGCCGGAATTACAGGCATGCACTACCACACTCGGCTGATTTTTCTGATTTACTATAGAGATGAGGTCTTGCTGCCCAGGCGGGTCTCGAACCCACGGGCTCAGGTAATCCACTCACCTCAGCCTCCCAAAGGTGTGGGATTACAGGTTGAGCCACCAAGCCCAGCCTGAATTCCTTTTTGTAGGTTAGCTTTTACTTTTGCTGTGGTGTGGATTAGAAATTCTGAAGTTCCCTTCTGTATACTCCACATTGAGCAAACAAGCATATATATTGAATATCATGGGAAGCTGGGTTTCTCACTGTTGGAAAAGGAAGCCACAAACGCAAATAAATAAATAAAAGATAAACCAGAAAACATCCTGTGAGTTGAGATCGGAACTGGCTATATCAGTATGAACTCATGTTTGTTAATAGATTCACAGATATAAAAATAAGCATATAGCTAGATCCATAAATATAGACTTTTTAAAAACATGTATTTACTAATGCTTCTTGCTGAGAAGGCCTAAAAGTAAGGGCACATCAGCAGCAATGAGTACACCTAATGTCCAGATCTTGACTTCTAAATACCATTCACTTCTAAATGGAATCAGAGCTACCTGGATGAAGGCTTATTCTAGGGTTTGTGCAGAAAAAGTACAAAATTATCCTAGTATAACATGTGCCAGAAAGTAGGGAAATACTCAAAAATGTTGGAGAGATATCTAAAAGACACAGTAACTAACATGAAGTGGCTTTCACTGGCTAAATCTTGAAAAGTTTAAGCATCTGAATAAAGAATGATAATAATGAATTATACCCATAGGCAAAATAAGAATACATGAGTCCTACTGATATAACAAACAAAAATAAATAAAGACATGGAGACATGGAAAAGTTCTTTTCAGTAGAATGTCAACTACTACATATGGAAAAAATAATGACATTACAAATTAGCAATAGATGCAAAAGATAGTGAGTGAAAGTTTGATGGGTGAAAAATATTTCATAATCTCAAAGTGTCTCCCCACAAATTAATCATTATTTAGAAAGGTTAAAACGATGAGGCACTTTGCTGAGGAGAAATCTGGCAGAAACAATGATGAAAGTTTACATTGCCAATATTAGGATAGACTGACATCATGTGCCTCCTGATGTGATGTGCTGAGAAGGACACAATATCACGTCTGTAGTTTTCTTGCCAAAAACCCATTTCCTGAATCCAATAAGGGGAAACGTTAGACAAATCCAAACTGAGCAGCATTTTACAAAATTACTGTATTCTTCAAAACTCTTAAGGTCAAGAAAGACAAAAGAGAGGTGAAGAACTGTCCCAGATGAAAGTACACTATAGAGACAGGACAACTAAACACAATGCTTGATTTTGACTTGGATCCTGAACCAGGACAAAAACATAGAGAAAAGGAACATTATTGGGAAAATTTATAAAATTTAAATGTAAAGTGTAAAATAGATACTACTATATTATCATTAAATTTTATTCTTTTGATCATCTGATAACTGCAATTATGACAGAGTAACAGAGAGAGTTCTTAGGAAATACACACTCAAGAATTTATGGGTAAAAGGACAAGACATCCCCAACTTACTTTCAAATACTTCAGAAAAAGAAATAAAAAACCAGAGACACAGAATGATAGAGAAAATGAAAAAGAATGTAAATAACTGATGTATCTGGGTGAAGGTGCCCCGGAGTTCCTAGTACTACTCTTGTAACTGTTCTATAAGTGCAAAAGCATATAAAAATAAAAAGTTCAAATAAACAATACACATTGCAACTGTAAGAAGATACAGATGAGATGCAAATGATGTTCTTCACTGGACCATCACTGATAGGTTTCAAGCAGTGCTATCATAATTGAAAGGGCAATACTCTAGAAGTTAGTAAACAAGTCTTTGGAATTAAATACAATTAACCTGTCCTTGAAAAAGTCATTTAAATTTCTTAGCCTTGGTCCTCTGAGCCCCCAAATAAAGAGAGTGAATCAATTATTTGACATCTAAGATTTCTGTTAATTCTATAATGTTGTGATTCTTAGAAATGATCTTTAAATAGCATTGTGCTTCTAGAGGTACCATGATTAGTAGGACAAATTCTCTAGTTTAGTTATAATTGAGACTTCTAGAGGTAAAAAGATAGTATGTGAAGAAGTCTGTTCTATTCCCAATCCTCTTTATTGAATTACTATGCCATGTAGCATATTGTATTTTTCTTAATTTCACACCTTAATTTAGAAGACTATAAAAATATTAACTACCACTGGAAACATATACATGCTGTTCTCTTTACTTTTAGTTAGAAATATGATTTTTATTTATTTAATAAATAATATGCAAGGGGAACAAAAAAAAAAAAAAACTGGAATTATTTTTTGCCGTACGGGCACCTTGTAGTATAGGCTTCCACCACTAGGTAAGTTTTCTAGGAACTCATCTGCATTAGTGTACCAGTTAGCATTGTTGTGGGAGGCTGCATTTGACGTCAGTGAATTTTTTTTGGAGATTCTTTCACCCATTTCATGATGGGTGATTTATTAGCACACCTGACCACACTGCACTGTGTGTTCAGCGGTTTTGGACCAAAATGAGCATGACCCCCATGCTCCACTCTCCTCATTCACCTGATCTCATCCCAAGAGACTTGTTTTCTGTTTTCCCAGCTGAAAAATTCCTCCAAGGGAGGCATTTTGCTGATGTGGAAGAGGTGAAACAAGCAAACAAAAAAATGGCAGAAATACTAAAAGCCATCAAAATTGATGAGTTCAAAAACTGTTTTGAGAGGTGGGGAAAAATGTCTCAATACGTGTATTGCATCAAACAGAGAGTACTTTAAAGGTGACTAAAGTTTAAACACATAAAAATAAATATGCAATTTTTTATAAATAAATTCAGGTTTTTGGGGGAGTTTCCCCTCATATAACATTTAGTATATGCTCACTGTTCGAAGTGGTGTGTAAATGTATATACATGTGTATGTATGCTTGTGTTTATGTGTGTGTGTATATTCATTTAACTATCTTAATAACTCTACGAAGTACATAGTATTATTATTTCTAATTTATAGGTGGTGAATCTAAGGTACAGAAAGATACCTACAGTTCTACTGCTAATAAGTGACTGTTTCAAAACAACCAGGCATTCAAACCTAGGTAGTTTGGCTCTAGAGGTGGTATTCTTAAATGCCTCTGAAATATTATTTTAAAATTAATTATTGTGTATAACAACCTATGCATTCAAAAATTCCATAAGAAAAAGTAAGCTTCATCATAAAACTATCTGTATGCCAAAATCTGATACCTGGATTTTGACGCATATACATATTTGACCCATATATATGTTGTGTATGCATAGCCTGACATTCCAGATTTATCACTTATATCTTCCCATCTTGATATTTATGCATGTATATTTCATTTTGAGTTTTTACGTTTAAAATTCTGAGACTTGGCAGACCTTTCCATGTGAACCTTTGGCCACGTTGACTTCGCTCTTTCTCCATCGGCGGCTTGGAAGCAGTCGGGTGAAAGAGCTCAGAAATTGCTTTTTTCGTGTCCTATCCAGAAGCCAGTAAGTGAAGCACAGCTTTGCTACAGCACACTTGATGGTTTCAGTCCAGAAAGAAAAAAAATGAGACTCATGTGCTTGATCTTTTATTAAAAAAAAAGAATTAGCAGTGAAAGTGGCAAATTCCTGATTGCCTTAAAGAAAAAAAAATAAAGAAAAAGAAGAAACTATAGAGCACTGTATCATTTCAGTTGGAAAAGCACAAGACTTAAGTCCTAAGAATTTCATGATAGGATGACTAATGTGTGTTCATTCAGCCCATGTGCCAATATCTGTAGTCACCTGTTTAGCTCAGTTAGGTCTCCCTAGATGCCAGGGAATCACTCACGCAAATCCTAAGCTCAGCTTTCATGAAACCTGGACTGAGGAGAAAAATAAAAGCTAAACAATTGTTAAGAAAGGATGCTTTTACATGGACATACAGAGTGGGAAAAAAGACATTGGAGGCATCAAAAGGAGGTAGGTGCGAGGAGGTGGGGGTTGAAAATGACCTATTGGGTACAAAGTTCACTATTTGGGTGTTAGGTACACTAAAAAGCCCAGACATCACCATTATGCAATACATATACATGTAAGAAATTTGCACCTATACCCCCTAAATATATGTTTTAAAAATTTTAAAGAAAGGGTGATTTTAAATGCCAATGGAATTATCTGAGAAAGATGAAAGGAAGTGATTTATAATAACAGTAAGAATTGGAATCCATCATATTTTAACAAATCTGACAGATTTTCTTGCAAAAACTAATAATTGCATATATGTGGCTTCTTATAAATTTCACACAGTCCTGACAAAATCCTTAAATATAGGGTTGATGTCCCTGCTGTATCTAGGATCCAGGAGCCTAAAGTGACTTTCTCAAGGCATAAACCCAATAAGTACCTAAGAAGGGACTTAAATGCACATTTTTTAAACTCTGGATGGTGTTTTTTTTTTCTTTTTAAAAAATTAAATGGCACCATTTTACACTTAAACCATTGCCTTATACAGACCACCACCTAATACTAACTAGGATTTCAAAAAAGTGAAAGAATGAATAAGGGAATAATGAGACAGAGAGTAGACACTTGAATATTGTTATATCATAGCTTGATATAGTTATAAAAATATATAAGACAAAATTAACAGACCATTAAGGAAATGCTCTGACAGTATTTACTTTTCACTGAGCTGCTTTAGGATTTCAATAATTAAGCAAAAATTGGAGACATTAAATAAAGGGACACATAAAATTTCAAGTATTTTCACAACTTAAATCACATCCTTAGAGTGAAAAGAAAAATACAACATATTTTAAGTATTGTAGGAAAAAAATCTGCTTCCCAACATGGTTATGAAATGAAATACTCACATCAACCAAATATGAAATCTGATGATGTACTATATAACATAGTCAATTTCCAATTAATTAGAAAAATTATATCATCAAAACTATGGTAAACACAATTCAGGCCTGATTTGATATTCAAAAGCCATTCAGAATCTCATAATACTTATAAAAGCAGTTATCAGTGGTTTTATCATTCACAGAATATTAAATAACCTAGAGTCAATCATCATTTTCCCTTTCCCAACTATACCAACAATTGATAATATCATTCTTCCTGCTCCCACAACTAAATACCCTTTAGTCCATTTTCCTTTTCTCCATCCCTCTACCCTAACCATCTTTGTCCTCCTCTCACTGCCATCCATTTGCCTCACATCTAAATGATAACTTCATTGTCTTTCCCAACTTTTAAGGGTCCATCTATTATAACACACCAGGCTGATGATTCTCAAGCGTCTGTTTTATATAGTCTCAAACCTTCAATAGCTACCAACTGTATGGCACATCATGTTCAAACTTACTCTTATTTTCAGGGTGTCATCATTTAACCCAATAAACCTTTTCACCTTATTGTTCATAACTCCTCCAGTAAGCACCTATTGAATCAGTCATATAAATCTGTCTACACAATTTAACCCAAACATGCAGTGCTCATTCTTTCCTCTTCCTTTTTTGGCACTTACTATACCTAAAAGCAGCAACAATACCATCAAAAGCAAATGTTATCAATGACATGCTATGTACCAGGCAATGTTATAGGTGCTTTATACCTTGTAACTCACATAATCCTCACATGATGCTATTATCATCATCCCCATTTTATAGACCGTTCAAAGCAGTCGCATAACTCATGCAAGGTCATATGGCTAGTAAAATAAGAGAGCCAGAATTCAAACCCAGCAGCTTAGTTCCAAATTCTACACTCAACCACTATCAATGTACTTCTAAATGACTAATTAATACAATTCAGTCATTGTCAAAAACATAATTAGTCATTAATTATTTCAAATATTCTACTTTTATGTTTTGAATAAAATTATATCAAATATTTTATATTTTTGATGGAACCCTCTTTAATATCAGACATATAGTTGACCCCAAACACAAATATCTCTAAAGGAGACCATTTTATTCAAAGATTTTTATCTGTAAAGGATAAATATGCAAGGCAAATTTTTCAAGCATTAGGATTAGTCAAAATGTACCGAAAAAGATGTCCTGCCACCTCAACAAGATCCTAGCAAACCAGATTCAACAACACATCTCAAAAATCATCCATCACAACCAAGTAGGCGTCTTCCCTGGGATGCAAGGCTGGTTCAACATTCGTAAGACCATAAATGTAATTAAATACATCAACAGACATAAAAAACAAAAACCACATGATTATATCATTAGATGCAGAAAAAGCTTTTGATAAAATCCAGCATCCCTTCTTGATAAAAACCCTCAAACATCTAGGCATAGATGGAAC
>NW_007081372.1:344064-344460 GCF_000164805.1 Carlito syrichta
CTGTTCAACATAGTTTTGGAAGTCCTAGCTAGAGCAATCAGAGAAGAGAAGGTGATCAGGGGTATCCAAATAGGAAAAGAGGAAGTCACGTTATCTCTCTTTGCAGATGACATGATTGTATACCTTGAAAACCCAAGAGAAACTGCCAAAAACCTCCTTGCACTGATAAAGGACTTTGGCAAAGTCTCAGGGAATAAAATAAAAGTACAAAAAACAACTGCATTTCTATACACCAATAATAAACAAACAACAACCCAAATAAAAAGCACAATTCCATTCACAATAGCCATACAAAAAAGGCAATACTTTGGCATCTTCCTAACCAGAGATGTGAAAGACCTTTACAATGAAAACTACAAAACACTACTCAAAGAAATCAAAGATGACATAAACAAG